>NW_020449919.1:801266-991929 GCF_003343035.1 Apteryx rowi
TGCCGCTGTCCTGCCGAGGGCTCCGGGGCGAGGAGCCGGGAAGCGATGATAGCCGGGGGGCAGAGCCAGCACGGCAAAGCCCCTCTCGCCGCTAAACTTGTGGCGATCCTTTCGGGTGAGCGGACGCGCCGAGGAATGCGAGCGGGGCGGCGGATATAGCGCGCACAGGCAGCCAATAATTATTTTCACTCTTATTCGCAGATCCCAGGTTTTGATTATTTATATCCAGGGCACTGCTTATTAATTTTGCCGGAACAGGGCTCGGTCGGAGACAGCCCCGTCCGTTGGAACAGGATATCTTTGGAACTGAGCGGGGCTTGCAGCAGCGCGTGTAGCTGCCTCCCTCAAGTTGGGCAATTAACTTCGGTTTATTGATATCCGAATTCCTTGAGCCCGACTAACATGCTAGCTACCACGGGAAGTGAGTGTGGTTTTCTTTCGCACACAGTGGTCATCTTTCTGAGGCTGATTATTATTTTTAGAGGCTTAAGCGGGGGGAGGGGGGAAGGCAGACAAAATTGGGGGCCGCTGGCAAATAGAAAAAGCTTTGTTCTAGAGGCTAAAGACCTTGCGAATCAAGCCAGGGCACTATCTCTCCCCCTCCTAGCCGCTCAGAAATTGGCATTTCTGTCTGAGTCCAGGATGCTTTCGCTGGAAATTCCTTTGAGTGACTACTTTGTTGCTAAGGCTACAAGTTCCCATCCCAACACACAAATCTTTTCCACTCCAGGACCAACTCAAGCCCTGGGCAGGAGCCTTGACTTAAGAAACCTACTTCAAACTCCTTGGAGTGCCTCCCTGCTAAATACCTGCTAAAGTCTGCGGTTCAAATGAAGGACTGCACAGTGCTCTTCTTCTCCCTCCGCTCTCCCCTGATACGTTTTGCTGGGACTTTTGGTCAAAGGATGGCAAGAAGAAACCCAGTCCAATAAAGATTAAATTAAGTAGAAGAAATCCAGCCGGTATATATTTTGAAGCTCCGGTGGGGCGTCAAACCGATGTTTAACACATTTTTTCCACTCACTGTGCACAAGTCCTGAGCCTGCACAGCCTTTTAATTTTTTCCGCCTTCGAGGAGGAGGAGGAGGCGGTTGCGAGAACTGACAGAAAAGGGCTCCCCCGGCCGCAGACCTTGCCCCGTGCTCCGCCGCCCCCGAGGGGACCGGGGGGGGGCCAGGGCCGGCGCCCCTGGGGAATCGGCACCTGCGAGCCGGGGGGCACCGAGGCTGCCCCTAAATGCGGAGCTCGAGCTGAAAGGGGCTCGAAATTATTTTAGCAGCATCAGCCTCCTCCTTTCTCTCTCCCGCCTACCTTCCTCCCCTGCTCCCCACCGCCCTCGCTCGCCCATTTGGCTAAACTGGCTGCAGCCCGCGAACGGCTGAGGAAATATTGTTTTAACAACCCGGCTCAGCACCGTGGACAAATGTTCGTGACCACTCCCCCCCCGAGCCCTCCGGTGCTCACGGACCGCGGAAGGGCTCAGAGGCGAGAGCCTGGCTTGTTTAATTCAAAAGGAGAAAAAGCCAGCCCCAGAGACGCTGATCGCTTGGAAAAGTTAGGCGTGACTCGGGGAACGTTTGCAAATGCAAACAGAAATGAATAAATAAACCTCAGACCAGGTAGTTTGGGCGTAATAGTTTAGCAGGACTAATTGCAGACAACGGAGCTGAAATGACTTCTCCAATTAGCTGCTGGTTGGAGTTTAGTTGGAGGAACTGTCAGCTCCAGCGATGGGTAATTGCTTTATTGCTCACAAAACTATCATCTATTTAGAACATATGTGCTAATTACTCTGGATGGGCGTCGGAAAAGAGACCATAAATCTATTAGCACTTTAAAAAGTCTAAGGTACTTGTAAGCAACCAAACTCCCTTCCTTGGTGCGTTAAAGGCGAGAGTCAGTCCTGGATGAGAGTCTTTCCAAAAAATTAAAAAATATATATTAAATATATCAGAATAAGCCGCATGTATGCTGGGGTATGTTTGCGACCTCGCTGGAGGGAAAGGGGGGGGGAGTGGTCATCTCCAAGTCAGGAAAGCCTCGTTCCATAGATCAAACTAGTGCAATAAATCACTGTCATAAAAACGATTTTCCTCCTTAGCTTTCCACTTTTTTTTTTTTTTTTTTTTTTTTTTTTTTTTTTCGAAAAGATTAGTTTAGAAATCTTTTAATTGGATTACTCTGGAAAATTAATCTCCTTTGGACTTGCTAAGTTTGTGTACCAAATATTTGGAATTAATTCACTGTTACTAAAAGCATCTGGGATGCCTTTTGTTGGAACTAACTAAGAAAAAGAACAGTTAGGGAAGGTAACATTTGAAGGTATGCGTTCATGTGCACTCAGAGCTCTCTATGCATATTCATTGCTATATATGTTGCATTATAGCGCATATAATTAATATTGTAAGGTGATAAACAGAATTGTTTTTTGGACTGCTATGGATCAGGGCTCCATCACGGGGTGGGTACCTCTGGGGAGGAAAAATAAATTAAAAATGGAAAATATAAAAGAATCTGCAAGGAGTGTGGAAGTCCTGCTTGATCGCCGTAACTGATGCCGGGGGGGCTGCGAGGCGCCTTTCGGAGCGGCTGCTCCCCTGGGAAACGCGACGGCCGCTCTCGGGGTTGGCGGCTGCGGGTCCGGGTCCAGGTTCGAGTCCGGGGCCGGGGCTGCGCCCCGCCGGGGAGCCCCGCTTCCCCAGCGCCTCCTCGCCCTGCTCCCAGAAAAGCGCAATTTTGCCTCTGCCTCTGTAGCATGGAGCGGGATGGGAGCGGGGGGAAGAGGAAAAACTAAAAAAGAAAGAGGAAAAGTTTGCCTGCTCGAGCAAGAGCCCTTCAGGCTCTGTGCTGTGAAGAAGCATCCCTGGGTCGAAGCTGGCCCTGCCCCCCTCACCCTCCTCTGCAGGGGCTGGGCTGCGTCCGAGCGGGGCGCACCCTGCCCGGCCCGGGCAGCTTCCCGGGGCCCCCGGCCCCCTCCCCGGGGCTCCCGGCCCCCTCCCCGGGGCTGGCCCGGCACCGCAGGGGCCCGCAGCCCCTTCGCGGCCGTCTGAGCGCATCTTGCCAGTCAGAGCACCACGCCGGCACGCAAGGGGATCCCTTACTTTTAAGCTCAGTTTAGCTGTTAGTAGCAGCCCTGTGAGGTGTGGTTAATTGGTGGGGGATAAAGGCGTAATAACTTGTCAGGAAGACGATCGTGATTCTCTAATGTACTCTCTCTCCCCCCCCTTCCCTCCCTTTTTATAAACACTGACATGCCGTCTCTCTGCTAAAAGAGCAATAAAGAGGGATTCATTTATTTATTTTTACTTATTTATTTTTCCCTGAAGGAAGCAAACCTGCAACTTGTTCTGGGTGATTTATGCGCAGAATATGACAGTGCTGGGAGCCGTGGCGGCGGGGAGGGTGGCGGGAACCCGCCAGCCCGCGGGCTGGAGGCAGCGCGGTGGGGCGCACCTGGCCGGAGCAGGAGGCAGGGACGGAGTGTGGCAGTGTGGTTGTGTGTGTGTGTGTGTGTGGTTGTGTGTGTGTGTGTGTGTGTGTGTGGTTGTGTGTGCGACCCAGGCCGGGCAGGTGAGCGGGCACCGCGGGTCCGGGCAGGAGCAGGACGGAGCCTTTTGACCTCTTGAGAGCTGCATGAGCACAGCGCAGCGGGGATTTCGCTTTGGCCACTTGCGCCCGTCCCTTCCAGGGCACCAGGAAAGCAATCTCCCCCCCAGCAACCGAATCCCACCCACTCTTCGGCGGGTTTGTGTTTGAGGCACCTTCTGTATCTCTAATTAGAGTTTGCCATTTCAGAGTCAGCA
The DNA here is from genome assembly GCF_003343035.1 of Apteryx rowi. Taxonomy (NCBI): domain Eukaryota; kingdom Metazoa; phylum Chordata; class Aves; order Apterygiformes; family Apterygidae; genus Apteryx; species Apteryx rowi. The sequence goes on from NW_020449919.1 coordinate 805,070, forward strand.
CTAAATTTTTAGCGTCAGCCGTTATTGAACTGTGAGGCACCGAATGGGATTATGTGCATTTAATAAAACATGTGATACAGATGCACACATATTTATACATCAGCCGCACGGAGACAAAACATACACAGAAATGTACGCACGTAAGCCCATAGAGGTGGATGGATATACCCAAATCCCATACTATAACTTAACACGCTCATACTCAGACATATATATGCGCCCAAATTCGGAAAATCTGCACACATGGCACACAAACGTTCACATATAGCCGTACGTGCACAATGTATATATAGACACACATATGTGATCCCTGTGCGAATATACACAAGTACGTAGCTATTTCCATCCAGAGTTTACATACTTGTTAAACAACGCTGTGGTCTGCAATGAATTAATTATTACGGTCCTAATCCGGCCGTAAATCTGTTCAGTGTCTGCTCACCTTTTACCTCCGTTCCCCCCCCGCCCCTTCTACCTCGTGGCTTTTCTGCTACCTCTGCTGAATTGCACACAGGTAAAAGTTTCACATCCCTGTGCTGTAGCTAAACAGATTAATATACGTTGACAGACTCCTTATCCCTCTTCGCACAATGTTAAATGAATCTTAAAGTCCCTTCTGAGACAAACGGGGAACTCTCTTTCTCTGTCTTTCTGTCTCCCTGTCTATCTCCTTACACTTTGGATGTGCCCTGTGGAAATTGTTTACAGTTTGGAAGACTCTAACCTTGATTTTCCAGCTTTGAGCTCCCTCTGGAAGCGAAAAGAGCAATTACTCCACATTACTGTACATATTTTATTGCAATGATAGATCGCAGGTGTTTCAGCTGCTGCTATTGTCTGCCTCCCTCCCAGAGCCCTTTAACTAGGGAGGAGCAGCTGCAGGAAAGTCCTAGTTAACCGGAGCCGGCCCGCGGCCCCCGCGGCCCCAGCCGCGCCGGTGCTGGGGTGCCCGGTGCTGCGGCGGCGCTGCGCCCTGCTGCGGCGCCCCACCGCCTCCGCGGAAACCCGGCGGGCGCTCGCCCTGCACCGGCCGCTGCGGGGCCGGGGCCGTGCGGGGCCGGGGCGGCCTCTCGGGACCGCGCTAGCGGCCGGGCAGCGGGTCTGGCCCCGGCCCGGCCCCGCGTTTGCGCTCCCGCGGCGGCCGCGCTGCCTGCGCCGCCGCCCCCTGCTGCCCCGCAGCCGGGACGCTCTGCTCCGCGGGCCAGGGGGAGCGGCGGGAGGGCAGGGGCTGCTCCCGCTCCCCGCCGCGTCCCACGATAAATAACTAACGATCCTGGCGGGGCTCGGGCTCAGTCCTTGTGCGATCAGGTGAAGTTGCAAGGTTTCGATACTAAGTTGCTGTTTTTTTTTTTTTACCTTGGGAATCCCTACTAGGGCCGTGGCGTTTTGCCCGGGGAGTATTAGCTGAGTATAAGGGGCACATAAAGCCTCTGGAAAGCAGTGGCATCCCGTCAGTTTCCATTTGAACTCCCCAACCCGCCTCTCAACCCTTCCGCTTTAGATGAAAGCAGAAGGCAGCTTAAATCTCCGCAGTGTGTATGCTGGCCGAGCCTCCCTCCCCTGGAGAGCTCGCTGTATTTGTACAAATGAGCCATCTATGCAGTGCGGGGGCGAGTGACAGCGTGGCTCTGCTCCGTGCGCGCAGCGAGCGCAGGTAACGAGCACACGAGTGGCCACGGGGGCAAGCTGACGGCAAATCCATACACACGCGTGGCACTGCCCGGTGCGACCCCGCCGGGGACATGCCCGCGGGCGACCTGGTGCACACGTATACGGGCACAGCCCGTGCTGCGGCTGCAGGTCCCTCCACGAAGCTAGTGAGAGACCCAAGGCGGGATAACGGCGTTGCACAGAGGGAGAAGTTGATGTTTTTACCACTGGCGTCCCTCCAGTCGCTCGTACGCGCTCCCTGCACGCACTCGTTTGTGTGTACGGAGTATGGAGAGGCTGGCGTTCGCCCACGCACACTATAGATAGCTCATTTGTGGAAATGCATTTTCTCAGTTTAATTTCAGGAATGCTTAACGTCTAACGGACGGTATAACGTATCGCAAGCAACAGAGACCTAACGAGATGAATAGAGGCTGTCTTCAGCCGAAAGGTGGGGAAAGGGAGGGTGAGGATAGCTCCTGTGTGGGAGCCTAGGTGAAAAAGGGGGGGGGAGTCCAAAACAAAGCCCCAGACCAAGGAAATGGCTAAAAACCCAGAACAGCGCGATTTGGCTAGAAAGTGCCTGAGATGGTCGCTTTTAATTTAAGCTATATAATGGTCCTTTTGAGAGGAAACCAGAGGATTCATTTCCAGAGAGTTTCAAAGGTACAGGGTGGAGGCAGCCTGCTATGCGATGCTGAAGCATCCCTGAATAGCGTTAAACTGTGTCATGGATCAGTGTCATGATGACGTATGACACAACACAAGGGATCATTATGAGTGACTAGCATAATAGACAGGGAGAGTGGACCAAAGTCTCCTTGACAATTCCTAGTCATATGTCTTGGGGAGATAGTTTCACATTTGTGATCCGTTTATTTGGAGCCAATTCCGAGAGAGAGACATACGAAGCACATGACTGACTCTTTCTAAGTAGGATGAAGATGGGCTTACATGGCACAAAAGATTGCGGGGAAACTCTGAAGAGGTCGCCAGTTTAGGTGCAAAGCACTTGGCAAAACACCTGCTATATCTAATTAAATAGGACGCTCCTGCCTTCTCCAGCGAGCCTAAGACAGGGATGGCTAAACTGTGTACTGCTTAGCGCATCGCTATGCTCCCCAGCAAGCCAGTGCAGAAATATTTCAGCATCGCACACATCGCATACCCTTTACTAGGATAACCTCGTATCAGATCACAACCTGAGGGATGTAGCTCGTATCCTGTTTCTTACGCGTGTGCTCTGCGCCAGGCTGTGAAATGCTGAATCTGTGCATAATATCAAGTTGTGCTTCGATAGTAAGTGAGAAACACACAAAAGTAGCATCAACGTAGTTTCTTCGAGCAGACAAGCAGGCTAAGCAAACGCACGTTTTAGAAGCCATTAAACTAAGCGAGGTGCATACCAACGTTTCTCTTGCGCCTTTCACTATGGCGGGGGGAACCCGAGAAACCGGAGCTTTGGTTTCTCCTTTTGTTTCCAAACACCCTGAACTACAACTGGCAGTTTGGGTTTCTCTTCCTGCTACGCACTTGTCCCCAAGCCTGTGCCCCCCTCGGCAGGAGTCCCAGGCAGGGCAGCCGCCTGGCTGCGGCGTGATCCGGGGGTCCCGGGAACACGAGCAAAGAGCCGTGGCTGGCCGGGACGCTGCCTCGGGATCCCCGTGCGCTCCTCCCTGATCCCCTGCTTCGCAGGCAGCCCGGGGGGCTCGCGGAGAATCCTATTACACAGCCCGTTCAGGAACATTTATCACCTCTAAAAATATCCAGAGGCGATATTTATCCCGCCAAGAGCAGAATGAATAGTATTCGCCCTGAAAGAGGTGTCACAAAAGGGAAACCGCCTTTCAACCTGATACCGCAGAAACCGCTGATCCAGATGTTTTAAGAAGTTCACTAAATGTGTGAGTAGGTAATGCGGGGAATAGTGACATTGTTAACAGAAAACATCTAATTAACAATGACTTCATTTGATTGGGAGGATGAAAAAGCCTTTTTAAATCAATCCGGATTTACTGGCCTAAGCACAGCCAATTTATGAATATGGAGGCTCTATTGAGTCTGCCTTCTTTCAAGATGTCATCTGAGGGGTAATAGTATAGGTGAAGTCATTTAGTTACACTGTGGAAACTTTTATAGTCCCTTTCTTGGGAATTTAATTCAGTGCTTCTTCATTTTATTAGGAACAGACTGACTCCATCAACTGCGCTCTCCATGTTTAGAGGCATGACTGCTTGAAGCAATTAGGCTCCCCAATTAGCATACTTCTCCTGACCCCAGCAGCACCACCAGGTCTTTACATTATCCATCTCTTCAAAGTAGGGGAAAGCCGGAATAAAACATGCCTCCCAAGTGTGCGGAGTGGTGAAACCAACACGCAAGCGGGCTGTCAAAATTACTGCTTTGCCCTTAAGGGGTGGGGAAAAAAGCCTCCTAATAGCACCCTGGTGTTTATGTTTCAACAGCACGGGCAGCCCTTCTCCGACTCAGTCATTCCACTGCGGTTCTTCCCTGGGCTGTTTTAGCGTTTTGCACGGATTTCGAGCGTGTTGCGAAACCACTGAGTAACTAATGGTTGTTTTCCCCCTTGGTTCAGCACGGTTTAGCGCGACGCGGAGCCCGGGCGGAGGGAAGCCGCTGCCCGAGCTGGTGCAGCGGCGGGTGCGCCGGGAGCGGGGCGCGGGGGCCGAGCCTGCCTGTCCGTGTGTCCGCGCGTCCGCGCCGGGGGGTGCCTGGGCGCAGCGTGCGGGAGCGCGGAGAGGCTCCCCGGACCGCCGCTCCCAAGCGCAGCGCCGGCTCCGGCCGCTGCTCACGTCCACCAAGGGAAGGAAGCGGCGGTGCCGCCGCCCCAGGCGCGCACGGCAGCGCCCCGGCCCCGGCCCCGGCCCCCGCGGGAGAGCCGCGGCCAGCCCCGCCGGCCTCTCCGCAGGTGCTTCTGGAGGCGGCCGGCGGCGGCAGCGGCTGTTCGCCTGGAAACTGCCGCCCGCCGAGGAAAGTTAGCGACCCCTCGCCGCCTTATCGCCCCCAGTGCTGCTCTCTCGACAGCGGGTACGTGGCGGTGCCTCCGCCGGCAGAAATAAGGGCTGCGGGTGCCCGGCCCTTCCCGGACGGACGCTCAGCGCCTCTCGCTCGGTCCCGACTCGGGCGCCGTCCTGGCTCCCGCCTCCCCTCCGCCCTTTGGATACAGGGTGACCACTGCCTCGCACCGACTGCTCGCCCTCAGTCTATCCTCTCCCCTTCTGCCCCGCTCCTCGCCGCGCAGGCTTCCCGAAGCAGCCGCCGGCGCGGAGCGCCCCGCAGCGCGCACCCCGCGCCCGGGCTCCTCTCGTGCCCCGCGGCTTCCCGCGGAGCGCCGCGGCCGACGGGGAGCAGCGCTGCCCCGGCCGAGCCCTCCCCGCGGGGCCCGGGCGGCCGCCCCTCGCCCCCCTTTTTGGGGGCCGCCCCCCTCCGGCCGCCCAGGTGGGCCAGGATCAACGCGGGCTCCGCGGGGCTCCCGGGCGGCGAGTGCCGGGGCCGGGGGCATCCTGCAGCCGCCGGGGGCTTCGAGAAGCCGCCTCGCCCCGGCGCCCTGACACCCCCTGCAAGAGTCACTTAACAGCCGCCTGCCTATCACGGCTAAAAGGACTCATTTTCCCCAGCCGTACTGAAATCCCAAGGAGGGGATCCGGAGAGCCAGTGTTCAGCAGATAGAGCCATCCGCCCAGAGCTTCACAGCACTATGGAAGAAAAATCTCTATAAAACGAAATAGGCAATCAACTGAAATCTATCCTCTTTAAATAAACTGATTCCTTAGTATTTTCCCAGTGTTGCTGTAAGTTGTTGTCTATGATGTCCCCCAGGGCTCTTTCCTCTGCTCTCTGATTTGGTGTATAAAAGCAGCTCTGAATGATGGATTACTGTGTCATTGCAGCCTGCGAAGGATTAATTTGTTTCATTGATTTCTCTTTAGGCAGATTGCCAGAATTCTCTGCTTCCCACCTTTCCCTGGGACTTCCAGCAGTAATAGACAGTAATAGCCTAAGACAAATCAGCCCATTCTTGTAAAAATAGAAACACAAAATCCTGAAGTCCCAGGAAAGCCATAAAGAAATTTTTCCTTGCTGTGCTGTAAAATTGGCAATTCTTAAAAGTGAGTCCGACTTCTCCACCCTCCTCCCCCCATTACAGAAAAGCTTGCAGGGACCTTTGGAGGGGCTGCTTAGTTTTAATAGCAATTTCAGCAAGTAGTTGCATGTAAATGATGGGCATGTGACAGTCTTGAAGAAATGTTTTGTTCATGCTTAACAATAGGGGTAGGTGTCCAAGAAGGACTAAGTGAACCTCACAGTTAATTCTTTCTTAAAATCCAAGGCCTGTCTATAGCTAATCTATTATCGATCAATCTGCCTGTCTGGGCTATCGCAAAGAAATGCGGTTTATGTCAGGTCTCAGAGAGACTGGCCTGCTGTGGGGGTGGCTGGGATTGGACTCTCAGATCAATTCATCTGCATGCTTTTGGGTGAGCTGATCGCAAAATAAGGCCTTGAAACACTGGAATGTGGCAGGAAAAGGGAGCTGGGAACCCCTTCCAGTGCATGTTATGGGGAAGGGCAAGGGAAGGAGAGAAAAATCCCATATTGTAGCCTGCTGCTGGTAGTCAAGCCACAGCACTGCTCTTTTCAGAACTGCTTTACCGTCTGCAGACATGGGTCAGCTGTGCTAATCTATTTTTCACAATGCAGCACTAAAAATTGTATTGATTTAGTGTTCTCAAGTTAAACTTTAGATGCAATTAGTTGTGTGGTAAAAAGTAATGTTTTCATGTGCTAACGTCTTTCCAGCTTGGCCTTATGCAAAGCTATGCCATGCCGAAACAGCACTTTTGGACAGCACTGAGAGTAGAGAAGCATTTATTTCACTTCCGTATCTGCCTTATGATGAGAGTAGCTCAATAGCTACTTTCAAAGGGACAGCAAATTTATTGTACTGCATAGCACAGATACAAGTGCATGGCTAATCTAAGAAACTCTGGAGTTATAACCCTATTTTTTTCTGCTTTTCAGGAGGATGTTAGCCTGCTACTTCCTATGTTAATTTACTGTAATTTCAGGTCAAATCCATCACTTAGGTCATAGCAAGATTTCCTTGCTATAAAGCCAGAAAACATTGCTTGTCCTGCCTGAGCACCATTCATATATTTACTTGCATGAGATCCCTCTATGTAATGTAAAGTCCAACTTTTCTCCATCTAATGTAGCATCTGAAGGAGTTATAATAACGGTCATAAGGAGAGTTATGTGTTCGCTCCTGGGGATCCCTGCAAATCCTACATTCTCCAGGGAACGCCTTCCCGGCGGGTTAGCCTGCAGTAAGGAAAGGGCGGCTGCCACAGGCACAGCAGCCTGGAAAATGCTGGTGTCCTGGGGAATGCCACAAGCTTCCCTTCAAAGGCTTGTCTGGTGTTCCAGAACCCCCCCTTTTCCTGGTATAATACAGCTTCATTCGGCCGGGCATCCTGATGGTTTTTCACTGTCAAGCAACTTTGAAAGGAAAGGCACAAAATGCAGCAGCTGGCAGCTTCCCTGCTCTGACAGCCAGGCCTGGAGAGGCTTGGATGTAAAAGCAGGGCTTGTCTTGCTTGGGAGCAAATACTCTCATCTCCACCCCTTCCTCCTTGCTGATCTTTTTCAGCTCACGTAGGGCAAATTTTCTGCTCCTTTGCCAGACACCAAAAAAAAATTTTGCTCTTGGCAAATAATAATAACAATATTCTTGGCTTGGAAAGTCTGAGGTACAAATGGAGACAGATTTCCACTGCCAACCTTCCCATTTGCAATCAAACAGGCAGAATCCCTCACAGATCAAACTTAAAAAGCTTAAGTGAAGCTCACATCCTTTCAGCCCTGCAGGACTGGAGAGAAACAGAGTCTGCTAAATTAGCAAACATTTCGCATAGCTCTGGATGTAGGATTAATATCTACTGAAGGGACAGCTGTATGACCCTCACACATACACTAACTGTACATTAGAGCTGCCACTCTACCAACTGGGAGAAGTTTGTGCAAAGACGTGCTTTCCACCAGGGAACAAAACAGACTAGAGCTAGCAAAGCTATTTGTGCTCTACTAAGACGCACTTTAAAAAACTTGGTTCTCATTTATGGAATTCAAAGCGCAGATCAGCTGAAATCTGCATGCTTCATGGCGAGGTTCTGCTGGATACAGACCACACACAATTTTCAGCTGTGACCCTGGGATCAGTACATCTTTGGGCAAAAGACATATCTTCCTATGCCAATGCTGGATTTGCACATAGTAGAACATTACTTAGACTCTGCCCACCTAAAGTTTAGACTCCCCATAGGATTCTTACTGGCTGTACAACATTAGCATATCTATTCCCACATAGATAATTTGGAAGAGATTTGTTTTGTCTCCAGGATTTTCCATCTCTCTCCCTTTATCTAAAAAGAAGAAGAAATAGGGGTGAATAATATGTTTGTCAAACTCTCTTCCTATTAAAATAGGAAAACTATGCTATGAAAACACAGGTCCATTGTTTCCTAGGGTTCACTGGATAAGATACAAACACTGGGTTTAACTCTGGTCACACCCTATTTTCATGTTAGTCTAATTGTTTTCATAACAGGCAAATTCCACAGATGTAACAGCAGGTTCAGTGCATTTTTGAAAACATACTTATTTTAGTTATGTAAATGAAAATAAACGCTTATTGTTTAATCCTGTATATTAAACATTAATGGTTTATTGGAGTCAGATCCACACAAATATTTGGATGTCCAATACTGAACTTTCCAGCCCTTGGTACTAGGAGGAATGACAGTGCTGTGGGCTCCCAAGCCTGTCACAGAAAGAGAGAGGGGTACGTACTTCAGAGCAAACTCCATCAAAGCCTGCATGCCTACCAAGGAGCCGTTTAGAGAATACTAACCTGCAGCACGGTCTGTTGCGGATTCATACTGAAACTCCTGCCAGAGTTAGGTGCCTAAGCTGCTCCCTTCTCAAGGCAGGTGGATGAAAAGGTAACATGGATGATGAGACAAAATCAGCACCTTTTTATCCAAGAGTGCTGTGGTTACTTACTCAGAATATGGGAATCCCTTCTCCTTCCTAAAGGGACTTGCAGACAGACATGTCTCCTACAGGCAGTGGTATCCAATTTTCATTAGCACAAGCAAAACAAAACAGAGCAATGCACTACAGAAAATATTAAACCTTGATTAATTGTCTCTCTGGATCACATCAATGGTAACTGCCTGTGGCTGGAGAGAAAGGTCTCGTGGACAACGTTTTGTTTGGCTGGTGTGCTGCAGCAAGTCATATATTCATTTTTTTCTGCTGAAGCTGCATAGACTGACTCCAGACAAATTGGTCAGAGAGCATGAGAAAACATGCTGGAGCTTAACTGTTAAGAGTTTCCTTTTAGGGGGCAATATGGAGTGGACAATGTGTATCCAAATCCCTTTGGGCAGAGGAAAAGTTGAACTTAAATCAGCTTCCAGTTTGCAACAACCAAACCAAATGCTCATCAAATACCTAAAAAATGGCTCCTATGTGGTACTTGCAAGTGGAGGCAGGTGGCAGAATCCCAAATCCATGAATCCAGGCCCAGGACCAGAATAAACTTGAAATCTCAGCAACTGAGCTAAACATTACTAAGGCCTGCACACATATCGCAGGGCTACGAGGCCAGGCACTCTGAACGCTCAGCAAAATGGCCACAGACACAAATACTGCTCAGTGTAGTGGTGAAGTCCTTCACGTGCTGGAAGCTTTTATTCTAAGCACACTTCTGGAGATACTACTTACCTGATCCAGAAGTTCATACAGAGCTGTCTGACTCTAGAAAACTGAGGTTGAACGTTAGATATACCAGATGGAGCCGCAGCATATGCGGTAGTGTAGAGACAGCGTACTGCTAACCGATCAAACTGTTGAGGGGTCAAAAATTATCCAACAGAACAGTTTCCAAAGAAAATGCTGATTTGACAGAAGAATGTTTCAGAAGAATAATCAATTTTATCACTTTTTTAAATAGGGAAGCATCAAAACATTTTGTTACAGCAATCTCAAAATATTTTCCATCACTTCTAGTTCATATAAAGATAAGAATGAAGACTAAAGTAAAAGAACCTGTTTTAAAAATGAATTTTTCATTAAGGTTAAAACAGTATATTTTCAGTATACTTATTAATGATTTTCTGTCATTTTCTGGGAGTCTTGAACTTTGTTTCTAGTTACTAGAGGCCTAAAATCTCAGAATTCTGGACAATTCAAGTATTGACTTTGGTTGGCCCTAGTCAACAGGTACACAGTAAACCAAACCCATGGAGAAGAGAAACAAAGCCATCTTTTCTGATGGATACAACTGGGAATAGTGTCTTGCTAACCCTGGATCCATCTCTTTATATATTTTGTATAAGAAAATTGCTAGGCCCTGGGCCCAACTTCTGGATAGTATCAATGGGAATATGCTGACTGAAAAGATAAACATGCAGTCAGACCTCTGACCCAGTTTATTTTTGCCATGTTCAACAGCAGGGAGTAGTTTTCTTCTTTACTGAAGGCCATATATCCATAACTATATGTGTGAGTAGAATGAAAGTATAAATGATAACGGATAAATGAAAGTAATGGAGATCTTCAGGGCTCCATGCAGATGAGAAGCTGGAGGGAATCTCACCTATGTTGCTGTCAGTTTACCTCTAAGTAATTAAGCTCAAATCGCCCAATGAAAAATTAGGAAAAATTGGTATGCCAGAGTACAAGCACAGTCAGACTTGCCAAAAAGTGGGCACCATCACTTCTACAGAAAATATGTTCTTCCAACAAAGACCAATAATTGCATTTTTCATTGAAACAGACAATGATAAGCAACAGCTGGTATGTTGTGGGTGTCTAAAAGTCTGCTGCGATTTAACTGCAACTTTCCTTTTTTTTTTTAAATATATTCAGCTAGAAATTTAAATGAGGTTGCCTAATGTATGAAATGGCATTCAAGTGGTTAACACTGAGTAGTATTTAGAGAGGAAGTATGGTCTCTTGCCCACCCATTAACCTCTGCTATCATGGGGCATTTATACCAGCAGCAGTAAAATTCACCTCCCTGTTGTATGTGTTGTTATATCAAAGATCAAAGTTCTGTAGTTTGCAAAAACATGGAAAGTACAGCATAATTAAATCTATTTGTTTAGCTAAAATTCAGTGTTTAATGAATAACAAATTTCTACTTCTCTACGAAGGGCATGAACACTGACACCATATGAATGAACACGGATTTCTTGTTTTAGTTTTTACAGACATCTACTTATTTTTCAGCGAGCAAAAAGTTAAAAGTACACAGCTTACTACCCTGCTGCCTCATTATTATGATCACAGACAATGTGTTAAAAACAGTGGGATCCTGCACAGTTCCAGTCCTTTACATAGCTATTAAAATTAGCTACACCAGTCATTTCTTTCATTTTACACTACGTTAAACAGTGCTAAAGAAATATAGCTCTGGCTCCAAGCAACTTTTCAGCTTTACTATGTTTCAGGATACTGAGGAGACTGCCGCTAGTAAACCATATAGTCAGTTCCTTTTGGCTGTTTGTTCAAAGCTGTGCTGGTGGAGAACACAGCCATGGAAGGGAAGCTGGGCAGTCTGATCCCAGAATGCACTCCCTTTTAACAGGACAACCCTGAAACTTCTGCACGAGCTCGTGACTGCTGGAAAATGATCCCTGCTGGACATTCATTTCTAGAGCGGTCAACAAGAACTTACAACTGCTAAAGGCCCCTATTTAGCTAGAAACTTATTGACAGTGACTTCAGTCGGAAAAAGTACTGAACCTAAATCCAGTAAATACTGCACACCAGACTAAAACTATATTTTGACTTTGTGTATTTTTTTTTTTTTGTTGTTTTCTAAGCCATTTTTAAGGTGACATTGGCAGGGAGAAATGACATTAAAAATGAACTATTTTACTTCTCCATCAAAATTAACTGTGTTTTAACTTCTGAGTAATGATTTCAGGATTTCCCCACACAGCTGAATAGTAAAGACAAAATTATTTCAGTATTTTATTATGTTAATTTCTTTTTTTCTCAGCTTAGTTGACACAGCTAGAATAATCCAGTCAACTTTGCTATTTCAGTTTTCAAACTTCTGTTCTTTTTTTCATTCACTGACACAACAGTATCCCATCTGGACAATAAATATTTCCATAGATTTATGTCCAGAATGCTGCATTTTTACTGGAAATAAAAGATGTTCCAATACATGAATTTTGTGACTGGTTACATTTTGATTGCAGTTCACATTTGATTTGATGCTGTCCCTTTAAAAAGACAACAGCCTTAGAGAAGGTGGAAAATGTAGGCTGATCCGTTGTGATTATTTTAAAGTAGCATGAGAACATCTGTAACAGTAGGGATGACCACCCTAGCATCTTGGCTATATTCCAGTTTGGCTAACTGCATCCTGTTTTGCTAAATTCAGGTTTATTTGGGAGCTTGATCCAAAGCCTACTGAAATCACTGAAATCAGTTTTCTGTACAATTTCAGTGGATCAGTCCTTTACAAAAGATATTCCTACTCTCAAAACAAATTATGTTGTGGTTGTCATGGTCTAGTTTGGACTAGATGTACTTCACTGCTAGGTGAAGTTATGCGCATGTCCTGTGTATTTTTTTAATGAAGAAATAACTTTTGGTTTTACTAGGCAAGTCTAAACCTCACATCTGGATTGCAGATATAGGATGAGCAAAATACTTAAAATCCTTCTGTTTAAAGGATTATCAATGCAGTTGTAAAAATATACACTAAATGCATTTTATTAGTTAGCACCACTTCTTTCTCTGTCATACATAAACCCCCCACCACGTAAAACAAAATTACATCAGTATAACTGTAAAACAGAATAAGAGGCAAAAATGTGTTAATGGATCTGCTCTGTACATAGGGGAACATGCCAAGAATAAGGTATCTCACAAAGTGGGTGCACTGATCATTTTTAGATCACAACACTGTCTGATTCAGTTGTCAGAATATTGAAAACACATATTTAGAAAATTAGAAGATAACAATAAAATATCAAAACAATGAGTTGAAATTTCAATGTGCAATGCCACCTGTGTGGTTGAGAAGTTTTGTTCTGTGGCAAAAATCTGAAAAAGAAACTAAACATATTTTAAACCTGTGCTTTTATGTTTGAACAACACACATATATTAAGCTACAACTTCTGCAGAAACGGTTTCCAGTTTAGAATGGTTGTTTCTTGTTTATAGTTCTATCAGATCATTGTTAAAAATACAAAGTCAGAGGTCACATCTTATTAGATAATCATACAGCGTAAGATTCTGTAGAGTCTTAGCTACAGAAACAATGTAAAGCAGCTGCTCTTAAACAGATGCTACAGTATATGAATTATGTCATTTCTATAGTTATAAAACAACTCAAGAAAATGTACTGTAACAATATGATCTATGCTAGGATTGATTACCCTAAAAATCCTTTCAAGAGGAAAAACAGAGGGGGGGAAAGAGAAAGACTGTTTCCATTCAAGTTTCATGTCCTAAAGATTTAGCTTATATGGAGAAAAATTTCATATTTGGTTGTTACATACAGTGGTCACTCCATTTGTATATTCATTATGCACACTAAACAGTCAAATATATTCCTTCCAGTAAATATGAATAGTTTAATTCATTCTACTGAAAGAGAGACAACTATCAGAAATAGCAATAAAAGTCACATAATGAAATAAGAATACTAGAAAATCCAAGGATTTTAGTACGGTCCATTATTCATTCAATTCCTGGCAGCCTTTATGATTACAAATCACTTGATTGACTAACTAGACATTCTCAAAGTGAATTATGAATCAGGTTCATTTTCCTGCTTGAGAGTTGGTACATGTTGTAACTCTTCCACTTTGTGATATATCAAGTTCTTGTAACAGTAATAAGAGATATAATCAACTCTTTATTTCAGGACAAATAAATTGCCTTCTCAAAAATGAAATGTGGTTGCTAACATTTTAACAGTGTGCAATGTAATTCCTTCCTGCTATTCTCAGAGTGCAATCTGCTGTGATGACATAGCTTTTGAGTATTTTGACTTTGCTGAAATTATTTTAAGTGTCTTACACCCTCAGTCAATGCACATTGACCTCAGTGAAAATGTGGCACTGGGACTCAGACCAGTCCTTTGCCTCGTGGAAAACAAGCCTCAAACATCTAAATAGCAGGCCACATTTTGCCCTTTTGTGACTAGCTCTGATCTAAGCTTGGAAATGCTGAACAGTTTTAAAGCTGTTTAAGTTTACCTTGAAAAAAAGTAAAATGAATCTCTTCTAAAGTGTGCTTGACCCTCAAGTCCTTTTGCATGAAAAACTCCCTCAGGCTTTTGTGGAAATTATGCAAGTGGAATGACTGACAGACTGGGGTGGGAGTTATTTGTAGAACAAATGCACAATCAGATCCTAAATCCCCCCTAGAATAGGTTTAGTGAGGTGCATTTTACTTTTGAATGGCTACAGGGAACCCAAGGAAAAAAATGAAGACTAGATTGAGGCTGCTTGAAATCTGTGCGTGTCCAAGGTGAATGACCACTATAAAAAGCATTTATGCCCTGCATCTGTATATCAGATGTAGCCACAACTGCTGGTTTGGCATTCTTAAATAACATCTCTTAATACTTGTGTGCAGGGGGAAGACCGTAGTAGCGTCTGTCCCAGGCAGCAAAGCTAACTTCCATACAAGGAAGCATGGAATAATATGGACTGGAAATGGTGTGGCTGTGGAGTACACGATATACTGTAAGGTCTGAGAGAAAGGGTACATAACGTCCTCTTTTACACTCACTGAACAGTACATCTTCCCACACTGGGTTCTGTTCAAAAGCCTCAGCAGAGTTCCTAATTTTGCAGATAGGAGAGGATTTTTCTTGTGGTTAGAGAGACAATCCCAGTGTTTGGGTGCTTATTTTGGCTCCGTTAAAGGGACAGACTAATACTCAATGGGTCCACATTATTTATAGAACAATTTCAAAGACTTTAATTTCCTCCCCTTCTCCCCAAACACAAAAACATATTTCTAAAGAAGGATTTTGTGAGAGAAAAAATGTATTACCACTTGATTTTTCAGAAAACCTTAATGTGGTCATTCATTTTAAAAACAATGTTTAAAGACTTCAAATTTATTTCTTATTCATCTTTCTATCTCAGTTCTAATCCTCTAATAACCTTAATTAAATGCTGAGTTGTTTAGAATATTATTAAATAGTTTTCACAGGATTTTTTTTATTTCTGATCACATCATGAATACAGATTATTGAATATTCTATTCATTTAAAAATTATGATTAAGAGTATAATCCCCCAAAAGATGTTTGTAACAATTTTAACCAAGCTATATTAATTGAGTTAGGGGATAAGAAATGATTTAAAGGGTGATCGAGAAGTAAAATCAAAGCCTGAGTAGTTTTAAAATCTAGTGGATTAAAAGATTGGTCAGAATGGAAGAGGCGGCGGGTCAAAAACTGAACTAATGGTTCAAATAGCAAATGCACTTACCTTTAGGCCACGTGCCTGTCTTTCATGGAAATCATGTGGAATGGCATCAGATGTAATATGGTTAAACATGAAAGGGAAAAAGTGCTTGTTACGGGTCAACAGACTGCACATTGCTCATTGTCAGGCAAAGGTGTGGAACATGAAAGGACATGGAAAAGTCTGCTAGACTGTTACCACATCTGACAGCACTGTGTCCCCTGACATGTCCAAGCACACCAGAGCAGGTCTCAAGCATTCACATAGCCTTCAGGCTGGCATCTTTGCAGGAAGTTATGTGTTGAGCAGCACTGAGACAGCAATGGCTTTGACGCATTTGGTTTAGATGTTGAATGTGTGCCTTTCCAGCATTTGTTCCCAAGGCCTTGCACTTGGTTTGCAACTCAGTGGTTGTCAGCATAGCATCAATTTTGTTAGGCTGTTTTTCCTATTGTCTTGAAATGGTCACAAGGGATTGATTCAGTGCATCTTTTCTGGTGCTTTCCTGGTGGCCATCTCCCTCCTCCTAGCCACATACAGGGCTTTACATGTGATGACCCTAACACGCCACCTCTCTTCAGGGGAACATAGCTCTAATGCATTTCAAGCCCAGTCAAGATATTTTTATTTGTATTCTTTAAACTCTGCACAAGTAACTGAAGCTACTCACATATGAGAGGAATTTCTGGAGTCATTGGCAATTATGAAAATTACAGCACCCTTTACATTCTCTAAAGGGGACCTGAGAACAAACCAGTGTCTGTGAGGCTGAGACTGAAGAGAAGGAAGACATACAAGCAAATTAAAACCTTGATCCAGAACTTAAAATATCAGGAAGTGATGACCTGGGTCGGGTATCTTTTTTTAAAAGGCGGACAAAGACAATCTGGTAAAAATAGGCTCAAATACAAGACTAACATCAGAGAGATTATTCTTTGCATATTGTTTGCATATGAATTCCTTAAAGTTACACAAGCATCATTTGCGAATTAAAGCAATCTACATGACAGCTTTAAGGAAGAGCAGAATAAATCAGCCTGTATTACCAAGAGACCATTGATACTAGGCAGACAGTGCATGTTTCCTCTTTTTTGAAACTTTTTGCTGGTTTCACAAGCTTGGTACTGGCTCAGGGTGCAAAGGGGGATCTAAAACATTATACACCCCAAATGAAGCTGCAGAGAGGCTGGTTGGGAGAAAGAACTCTCGCATTCTGAAGAGAAAAATACAAAATGCATTTAAATTTGATCATGAAGGCTAAAATACTGTAATTACTGATGGAAGCATTAGTTTTATAGGCTCAGTTATGTTGTAGGCTGGGATTTAATCTGTTTAGATCTTTTTCTTCCAAGCTTAACAGCTTTAATTATTTTTGCAATGAAAAAAAATCAATACATCCTTACACATTATTAATAAAAAAATCAAATATCATTGATATTTGAAAACAGAAATCATAAAGAACATATGGAATTCATATCAACCACATACAAAGCAGAACATTAATAAGATTAACCTTTACTCTATCAGAGATTTTCAAGAAATACCACTATATTTTTTGCAATGGCTCATATCTGTCATTTAACTGACATGTGATCTTTGCTAAGTTTGCCAAATCACTGAGGCCTGAATACCATTCAGCAATGTTAATTTTGTTTTCCTATTCCAGCCTTTACACAATTATTCTCATGGCAATCATTCTAGCCTTGAGTATAAATAATACTTCAAGTGGTTTGTTGATATCCAGAAAATGATATGTATCTACATGAAGAGATTCTGGAATCTAATGGGAGAACTATGCATATTATTAAGCTGAAATGCTTATTTCTTTCCTCCCAGATGGGAAGTAGTACAGGGTAGTGCCATGGCATATGCATTAATTTTATTCCTTCCGCAAATTTTAGCACATATTATTTTTGCAGATTTTGAGTCTTTGCCTCCTACCAAATATCCAGGAGATTTAAATAGGATTTTGCTGCAGAAAAGATCTCAATCTTAACACTTAGGACCCTGGATAATTCTCAGGTGAGCTAGGGAATAAGGGCATGGGAGCAGTTCTGTTCGGGAGAAGAATAGGAAAAGATTGTTTCATAGGAGGAATCCTTGTGGATTAACAGAGGCAAAAAGAGAGCCTGAGAGTAATTTTGTTGGCTCCCAAATTTCAGTTTAGATCCTACAGATGGGGTATGCTTGTTCTGAAGGTTCTATTGTAGCAATAAATAAAGGGCATGTTTTAATCAGGGGGATAACAGCTAAAATGTAACATAAAACATAAATCGCTGTATCTGTTTGCCAACAAGGTTGCCCCATTAATACACACAAATACTCTTCTGTTTAAAAAGTAGTCTTTAGCAGTTTTCTTGCTAAGCCTGTAGATTTCTTGCACATTGTCTTCCACAATTTTTATTTCATATTATATGCCTTTTCTGATCCCAAGCCTTGCCCTTTCCTTTCCTTTCCTTTCCTTTCCTTTCCTTTCCTTTCCTTTCCTTTCCTTTCCTTTCCTACCCTTCCCTTCCCTTCCCTTCCCTTCCCTTCCCTTCTCTTCCCTTTCCCTTTCCTTTCCTTTCCCTTCCCTTTCTTTTTTTAATTTTTTTAATTTTTTTGGTCCAGTGGTATTTTTTTCCTTCCCAGAACCTGAAAGACAGGAAGGAGTACACTGCCTTACAAACAGTATGTTTACACGGGAGTAAGTTATGTGGGAGCATTTCCTCCAGCACTTTACAGATACTGAAAAAGCCAAGTTTAAAATCAGGATTGTTGATGTTTCCAGATGTGCAAACATGCTGAGGCCGCAGCTGAAAAAGCTGATGGTCTGAGGAGATACATGACAGTATCAAACACTGGACTTCATCACTCTTTGCTGCCTTTCTTTCTGTAACTTTGTCTTTATATATGTTTGGACTCCACAGCCCACATCCATCATCTAAACCTGCTCAGGTTCAAGTTACATACATCAGTTAATGGTAGTTGCTGTAGAGATCCGAGTCTAGTACTGGTATTCACTCTTATGAAGAGTCCTGTTGGGCACAGGTTCAGCAAAATGCTGCAAATTCAAAAACTGACTGTCCTGACAAAGACTGGAATAAAATTTCTCCTGTACTTAGTTGAAGGCTAAGCTTACACTTCCAGCTACAAAAAGAAAAACAGAGATAATCACAGATGAGGAAGCGGGTGAAGAAAAGATATGTGGTATCCTCCATAATCCATTATGCAAAAGAGTTCAGGGGCAAATTGAGCAATAAATCCTACCAAGGATGGGTATTACCTTGTGGACAGTGGGGTGCATCCACACCAGAGCTTTATAAGCCTTGAGAAATTTTTTCTGAGTCTTACTTGCTTCTTGTGCAAAGTGCAGACGGTACACATACTATCACCAAACCCAGTACCTCCACACACTAGAACAGGAAACGTACTGTATCTGAGAGCCCCACTGGCTAAAAAGCAAGAAAGCTGCCACTAAGTTCTACCCTGAAAAGCAGGGAGGTAGTTTAGTCTTGAACATAGTAATGGAGTTGTAGGCTGGGGGTCCAAATTTGCTGCAGTTCCTCTCAGGGACATTTAAAAGGTTTTAATCTGGCAAAGTTTAGGATGGAATAACCCTTGTGACTGGGGACCTACAGGACAGCTCAAGTCAGGCTTCCTAGTAGTGTCCAAAGGGAAAGAAGAAAGCACTGAGGTAGGAATCGGTCTGAGGAGGAGCTGAATTCCAGCTCAGCAATGCCTTGACAACCCTGTCACTCATAGGGGAAAGGTTTTTTCCTTTTATGATTGAAGCAGTCCCTTTTGAATTTTGCATTTGAGCTGGCTATGGAGCTGTTTTATGAGGCAAGGTATTTTCTCCACAAATGTCAGATCTCTCAGCTTCCTGCACACTCAGAATTTATGGCAAATTGTGACTGAGGAAGCCCTACCTGTCACACACGCACGATACCTCCAGTAGACTGACTGGCTGTATCTTTCAGCTCTGAACCGTGCATGCAGGCCTTCAGCAGGAACAGTGGTTCTCATTCTCTGAAGGTTTTCTGAAAGGACAGATGCATCTGTCTCCAGAACAAAGGACAATATGGCATACTGGTACATATCACTCGATCTGAGCAGCATATTCCCCAGCCAGATCAGCATCAGCTACATAACACGCATTCTAAAAGAACAGATCTGATGGCAAAACACAATGGTGCACAGCCAGCTGCAAATCTACACATAAATCAAGCTTTTCAGTATCTGTCCAATAGGTCTTGGTTTGAATTCATCCCACCTACATTTAATATCTAACTTAAAACCCTCTCCCCTCTGATTGGTTGGGAGAGTCTATGGTCACAGCAATCTTAGCTTAGACATCTCAGTTAAGTGCTATCACTAAATGGGATGAAGCCAGCCTTTATTTCAGCAGTTTTTTTTCTGTCATTTTTTTCCCATCAGCATAGATGTAATCTTTATCAGGATAACTGCTGTTGTGTCTGAATTCTTCTTGTGCTCTTCCCAGCATTACAGGCAACGCTGTACTGCAGCACCACACCCTGCTTTGGAATGCTATTCCCTCAAGACTTCCATGGCACAGAGCGATGGGTAATGTTTTCTGAGCTTCTTCCACTATTACCACATTTTCTATAGAGGATCAGAATGGGTTATTTTCATCTTGACATGCAAATGCCTAGGCTGTGCCCTTGGCTGAGATATCAGCATTGACTACAGAAGTAAAAGATATGGGGGTAGTAGCTTTTTAGTACCACATGTGGAAGTGGCAGTCTTATTTCTTAACAAAAAAAGCCACCTTAGCCCATTGTGCCTTGTAAGAAAAAACCTAATAAAAATACTTCCTTATGCACTTACTGAATACTGTATTCACATGCAGTCTGCACAGAGGCAGATGAACATTATGTGCAACTCAAGATCTTACTGCTGTACACTGATCTACCCATTTGCTGTGCCAAAGTATTGGTGGGAAGAAAAGATACACATGAATAATTTTATCAAGTCAGATTACAAGCCTAAATGATGGAATTAGATCAGAAGTAGGAAGGATTTTTAAGGCTCTTCTTTAAATTCAGATAGAGCTAAAAAGGTCAAATTCTTCACCAGTTTCCACTCAGTACAACACCAGTTAGGTAAATAAAATAATACGACCTGTAAATCAGTACAGGATACAGCCCACAGAAGATGTCGATACGCTGTAGAAGTCATCGTGTGGTTTTGTGTTAACATGAAAGAAATGATATCTGACCACAAGAGCATCAGCACTGACTTACTGTTTCTAATTATTATATTCTTTTTCTGAAACAACAACAACAAAACAAAATCAAGCAATTGCCTCCCGGCTAGTATTCTCAGCAAACCCTCATGACTATTGACTCAAATGAGCAACCCAGCAAGTAAGATGTTAGCTTAAATGAAAATTGTAACAGAGACAAAAATGTCAGCCTGGGAACTGAACTAATAAGGGAAAGAATGTGCATGAAGCTGCTGGCACAGTTTTAAACCTTGAGAAGAATAAAGGAAAGCACAGCTACTGAAATTATCTCGTGAAGCTGAGGTAAACAAAAAAAAGCCACATCTATCTTTGCTTCACGCAAAGCTGATGAGTGCAAGACTCTTAACAGTTATTGCTTAAGTATGCCTTTACATGTTAAAACTCAAGATAGGGTTTATAGTACATAGTGAATTAAGTGAGGACTGACAGTTTAGCAATCCAGTACCACTGCCAGTCAGTCAATTTTCCTGCTTTTTGGCTTACTTACAGGAAAAGTCAGAAGCTCAAGGTTTCTGTGACGACACAGGGTTAGGTGACCTGAATATGTCCTTCGAAGCAGTTCCTGAGGAATAAATAGGCTGTTTGTAAACAGGACGGCAAAGTACTCTCTCACAAGATTTCAAGTTCACAAAGCATGAGGCAGCAGGGTGAGGAGTCAGAGGGGAAAGGTGATAAGCCATATTGGGCCTGTTCTGTAGAGCCTCTGGCTGCCGTTCAGACTGAGGTCTTGGAAACGGTCCACTGACAGGCCTCCTGCCAGGGGATTTGTTACTGTGAGAGCTTGGCTTAGACAGGATTTTATTATAAAAATTGTCTTGATTCTTTTTCTGTCTTATTAAAATCTATCCCACCCTTCCTTTCCACCCCAGAAGGAGGAATACTTTGTATATATCTTAGTGAAACACACAAACAAATTCATTTCCCATGGATAATATATTCAGGGTGATTTGCTTTTCAGAGTCAGAAGATCAAAATGATAAATTTATTATGCAAAGTAATAAGTGCAAATTATATTGGCAAACTCCATTCCAGAAAAAAATAGGGTATTAATATAACTAAAAGGATTAAAAAATACTGGCTGTTAACTTGGGGCTACTGCAGATATTTTAGGAGATTATATATCTCTGTTCCACCTAAACCACCAGAGGCAGTAGCTTTCATTTTAAAGGTCTAGTGAGATACCATAATTAATGGGCCCACCTAACAGCATATGTCGCACTTGTATTGAGTAGTAGGACCCGGTGCATATCATGAAAGAAAGTGCAGGCAAAGCTTAGAGTCGTAAAAATTTGCATTTCTTTTTAGTTTAATTTTTAGTGCAAAGAAGTGAAATATATGAGAGTCAAAACACGAAAGAAATTCACTCCAATTTTTAGGTCAAATTAGTCCGGCCCTTTAGTGGGGTGAGAGTGGGAGACACAAAGCTGACTGAATGGCATTTTTTGGACTTTCTGGATCATTACAGGATCCTCAAGGCTGCATTAACAATCCCTTGGAGCTATACAGCACTTCCCCAGGATTACTGGAGCAGTCCAGCTGCACCAGGTGAACCTGAGAGCAGACAGCTATTCCACGTCCAAGCCGCCCAAGGACTGCCTCCCTGCTTTCGTTCTTTATGGTCAGCAACAGAAAGGTTTCAGGGTAGAGGTCTCTAATGCGCTTGTCAGCCATAAAAGATTTATTTGCTTTGCTGGATCTATACATTATGCCAGGGATACTCAAAGGATTAATTTGCAATCAAGGTCTTCTTCATAGTAAGTATAGCTCTCTGCTGCTATAGAATCATTTTCATCTCTGGCACACATGTCCCATTAGGAAGTACTCTGCAGTAGATTATATTCTCCAGGACAGTTGAGATTTGTGCGTAATTATGAGAAAAAAAAAGATAATGTGCTTGTAAACCCTGCAAGTAATAGTTGCTGTACTAATGCTGTAATTCATTGACATGACACCATTAGAAAGTGATGGAGCTTGTTAAATTAAAACCTGTTAGTGACATTTTTAACATACTTTTCATAAAAGCATTATGATCTGAGCAAAAGGATGGAATTCAAGTGCTCCACAAGTTCCACTTTGGGCTCTGACACACATGCTACCTATGCTCTTAAACTAGTCCTCAGTGCTTCACCCCCAGTGAGGAAAATGCTTGATAATCACCTGCCATTACTAAGTCCAGTGCAGTTCCTCAAGAATTTGCATTTTGAGAGCCTTAGTCTAGCTAGGCTCCCAGGCAATATCATCAGGCATTTTAACCCTGTCTGCTTGTACCTAAGCCTTATGCAGTGTGCCTTTGAGAGGTGGGGTGACAGTTATTTAGTATTTGCAAGGGACTTTGAAGATACAGATGCTGTGAGAGAGCTACACATTATTACAAAAGGAGAAAAAACTGTGCAACACTTTTTTTCTTACATCTTTTCTCTTAATGTGTTTTATCAACAGTCATTACTATGAAAGGAGTTTCACCTTGTGGAAAACAAAGTCACTGGAAAAAAAAAAAGAGGGGCAAGTGAATCCAGTTTTCCGGTCAAGTCAGTCTGGGCATTAGTGGGGTGAATGTTAATATATAATACATAAACATCAAGTTAATATATAAGTGTCAAACTTACGGTAAATAATTTCTTCATAGAACAACAAACCTCTATTTTGCTTTTCAAGCAGAGCAGCAGAAACCATTCCTTTCACAGATTATTACATGGATCCCAAGACCAACATGCCTTAAAACTGACAAAGGGAAGCAGTCTGCAGCCTCCAGCACTGCCCATCTTACCCAGTCTGCAACACCAGTAACAGGCACAAAGGTAAACTTATTCCTCAGATGTCACAACACAGTTCCTCCAAGTAAACATCTAACTGCTTTTTTGTTGCTGATAATCTTGTTTTGATCTTAGTCTTCCCAGCCAGGTGAGGAAAAAGACCAGTCAACTCCTGTAAAAAGACACTAGCTCCAGCTAAAGGCATAAATACAATTTGAAACAGGAATTGCAATTCAGCAAAACCAGACAGGGCTAAATAAATACTAAGTCAGCTCTCTCGTGGTACTTGTAGAGCTGTGCTTATGAGGGAGACAATTTGGGAACAACTTTGCCCATCATCAGAAGCACTGTTTGATAGCCATTTTTCTATGCTTGATGTGCCAGCATTTTGATATGGTATGAAAAGTTCTTGTCACTCCCATTATATGTTTGCAGTGAAATTCCTATCTTGGCTGATGACACAAACAGCAAAGAATGAGCTAGTAGGACATGTATTAGTGAGAAGCCATCATTCCAACAAAACACATGGCATAACGTTTAGCAATAAGTGGTGAAGTATTACAGTGGTTACAACTGAACTGTACGTGTCAAATAAATGTACGGAGTATGTCTTATTTCCTGCCAAGGTGCAATATGGTCAGACAAAGCTAGCGAGAGATTCTGCTGCGAGCAGAAAATGCTCAGATTAAAAACCATGCTGGTGACACCCCAACTGCATTAAAATAATAATATAAAAATGGAAAGTCAGCTCTGTATTTCCTTGCTAGGGTATAAAATCTGATTTCAAGGCTTCGATTCTCTCTACTGCCTTGAAACTTGCAGAATCATCTAAGTGGGATTTTACCTAATTTCATCCTTTTAAAAGTTTGGCAGTCTAAACTGCCTCTGCTGCCAGTGAAGAGAGATAGGCATGATCAGGAGTCAATGCAGCCCAAGAGAGGCAGGCTTTGGATAACTGACTTCAGAAGACATCTAGGTGATCTAAGAATTAAGTGCCTCAAAGGCTGGCATTACTGCAGATGGCTCCCAGACTGGAATCCCGAATACTGAATGAGCAGCCTGTGTTTCCTGTCCAGCACCTCAAAATGGGTTCAAAACAGCTTACAGAACTGTCTATTAACTTGGTAGCCAAAGAATCTCCTGAGTGTAGATCTTATATGCTTTTTTCTTTGTTTTCCAAAGAACTGAGAAGGGATCACTGTTTTCTGTTAAAATACTTCTGGAAGAGGAGACAGAAAGTGATAGTGCCTTCCCCCTTCTTGTATGTAATAGCCTTATTGTCAGAGCAGTCACACAGGAAGAAGGACACGTGGGTCCCATTTCCCCTTCTGCCTCAGGGCATTCAAATCCACATTTCCCACCCTTTAGGGAAAATGCTAGAGTCAAGGAGAGAATTCAGGATTCATGGGGCCAGTAAGTGAACATAAAAGGAAGCATAGCTCTAGTGCTTAGGGCATCCTTTTGGTTCCACTCTCTGCTCCCAGGATTGTTTCTGCGTTTTATTTAAAGACTGTTTCATGTAACCATACACAGTCCTGGGAGCAGCAGTGCACAATAGCATGGTTTCACTGCCTTCAGATAACCCACACAACTGGACTGTGCCTCACAAAAAGTATAAAACACACACATTTTTTTGTGAAGGAAAATTAAAGAGATTGGGACTATTCAATTGACAAAAATGAGTAAGAAGGGATATAATAACACTATTCACAATAATGAATCATACTGAAGGTAAATCAGGTTCTTCTGTTTATCTACTCAAGAAAACAAAGTTTAACGAAGCAGAAAAGAAAAACACTCTAGTAAAAGGATGTATTTTTTTCCTTTCTTTTTTTTTAAACAAAAGCCATAATTAACCTGTTGAACTCATTGCTACTATGCATAACTTAGATCAAGAGATTAGCAGGTT
The DNA here is from genome assembly GCF_003343035.1 of Apteryx rowi. Classification (NCBI taxonomy): domain Eukaryota; kingdom Metazoa; phylum Chordata; class Aves; order Apterygiformes; family Apterygidae; genus Apteryx; species Apteryx rowi. Next base: position 830,165 of record NW_020449919.1, read on the forward strand.
TCAAAAAAAGGTTTAGGCATTTATATGCACAATGAAAATATCCATAAGCTACAGTGGATAGAACATGATCTCAAAATCTTTTATAGAATAGCTTACCTCTTAATACCAAGCGAATCCCATGTACCAACTCCTGTATCGTCAAAGATCCTGTGAAGTGTCTCTCCTTTCATCCAGGATCCTTATACATCATCCCTATAGCAAACAAAAAGACAGTTAAAATATAATATACATTTCTGCATTACTGGTATTCCAAGGAAACAGCTGCTGAATCGCTTACACAGAACAGTGATATTTATAAATGTATACCACATTTGTGTATTTCTTAAATTGGAATTTCTACACTGTAAGTGAAATTTAGCACTGGTAAGCAAAGAAAAGGAGAAGCACCACCCGACCACCCAGCTGTCTAAGGTTCATGGACCAAAATTCTGAAGCCATTTCCACAAAATGCAATGCATACCAATGAGAGTTTGAATTCCCGCTTTAAATGTACTCTTATTTGGAATAAGACTTTCCATACACAAGTAAGCTCATAGAAATGACCTTTATAAAATAGTTATATACAAATAATACAGGGAAAAAAATGGGCAGACTCTCCATGTGTGCATTCCACGCAGGCTGAAGCTCTAAGAGTTCTCTTTCCAGCCAGTCAGTTGTGGGTGCAAACTAATGCTTGGAAAATCAGAAGACACTTCTGAAAATTAGGGCTGGTATCATCAGTTGTGTTCTTAGTGTGGTGAAAAGAACCCTTTCTTCCAGACTCAGTTATTAAGAAGTAAATAAGGACAAGCTGATCTTAAAATAACTGTCCACATTTTTTAATTGGATTTAGTCTCCAGGAGACCGTAAAAGTTAAGAGAAGACTAACTCTCAGAATATATTAAGACAATAGGTATTTACTATCTGTGGTAATGTGTATCAAATGTATAATCAAATTGCCTTGGAACTTATTCTCCGACCTCTTTTTCCAGTGCCATTTTATAGTGAACCATCCATCCCTTCTAGTTCCTAAGGAATGGGGCTTTCCCTCTAGCCCTTAATGACACTATTTCTCTAAACTCAGGGAGGATGAGGACACCAGCCCATTTTGGCATTTTCAGATTTGTGCTGAATATATTATTTTACTGCTGTGAAGGCTTAGAATGGTTTCTACTCACTGTTCCACATTCTCAAATTGAGAGAAACAATCATCTGCTCTTTATATATAATACAATGAGTTAAGCATTGGCTGTACCTCCTGAGGGCCCCTGGGCCCTCAGTTATCACTGAAGTCTTTGCAATTCAAAGATGTCCAATACCAAAAGTGATCAGGACCAGAGAAAGTATTTCCTAGTTACAGCTCTTTTAACTGATTATCAGCTACATTTAGTTATGAGTGATGTGTAATAATTCCAGAGGCACTTTGCTCTTGGTTTGTAATTTGTCAGTTACTTTGTTACTGTTTTCCAAAAGTAACAAAAGGTGTTGCAATAGTGATTCATTTGGGCAAATTAAACCTGCAGTGGGATTTCAAATGCAGGCATTTGTCTCCTGGGATTACACACTGGCAGTCTGTGGAATTATTTCTGACATTTCATCCATCATACATTCAGAATAACTAAACAAATTGGTGCTGCTCCCTCCCTACTCAAAGAACAACTTTCATAGAACCTTCTCATAGAGATATCCCAATCTATTAGTGTCAGGAAACTGTGCTCGGGAAGGTAAAAGAAAAAGACAAGTGAAGGCAAAAATGTTATTGCACATCAGTAATGCACATGGGGAGCTCTATATCAGAACAGTTCTTCAGCTGGTGTGAACTAGAACATCTTAACTTGTCTAAATGTATTGATTTTGTTCGGTTCAAGAATTTACACCACAAGGTGACCAGATCTGTAATTTCGAGGAGCTGGACTTGTTCTCCTTACTAAAATGCCAAATTGGTGTTAAATGAAATGGGAGGAGGACTGGTCCTCCTAATTTAAAAAATCCTCTCATTTAAAAAATTAAAATTTAAAGCACATAATTAGCTTTCAAAATTGCCTCTCACACCCTGCATTTTTTCATCTTTTCTCGAAATGCTGAGTACGCACTTTGGTGGCCAATGTGTTTATTCCAACCAGTTCATTCCCGTATAAATATGATAAAACTAGATTAGCTGTAATATTTAAATGCCATAGCATCAGTGAACAAAAACTCTGGACTAGCTCATTATTAGAGAATAATACCCTTTTAATCTATATTTAAAAAGAAGAAAAAAAACATTTGTCTAATAGACCTCAAATTGGTTTCCCACTCTCAAGAGACCTCCAAGGATATATTGCAATTACAGGAGGGCTTTTTTCCTTTAATAACTAATATAATGTGCTTTGAAGTAATGTGGTCTCACACTGAAATCTACAATCAAACACCTAAACTAACAGAAAAGGTAAAACCACCACAAGGGAGAATTTAGAAGCGGAAGTATATAATCAGATAAATGAGAAGAAAGTTTTGAAAAGGATTGCAGAGGAGTAACAGGAGATATTACTGGTGTGTTTCTTACTTCATTGTTGTTTTCCTTCAGTAAAAGTTCTATCAGCTGGGGAGAGTTGCTCACTTCTTTGAAGCTAGCTCTTGTTTCTCTGAAATCAGATTCCCTATTCCCAGGGCTCCACTCTGCGACGCCAGCACAAACATACATCAGCAGCTGCACAGCACTTTAAAGAGTTAGCAAGATGCTATCAAGCAATTACTTATTCCATCTTAGACCTACATCCATTATTTTCATTTAGCAAGTTTGAAGTTGGGGGAATAAAAATCAGAGAAAGCAAATAAACATTTTGGAAGTTGGCGCATCACACATAAGAAGTGAAGCTCCTACCTTTAATTAAAGAGACAAGATCCATAGGTGAGAAATGCTGATGAGAAGAATAATCTCTCACTCATGAATAAAGCCATATAAAGCATTTTGGTCTTCGCTCTGATGAATATGTTGAGTTTTCACACACCGAGCCAGTGCCAGCCGTATGTCTGTAGCCTGATCAGGAAGCAGATGCAATTCTAGCTGTTGCTGCACTCTGGCAGCAGTGTGTGAGGGTGAGCTTCATCTATGGTGTAGTCCCTTTACAGTTAGTAGGGCTGTGCTGTGGGTGAGTTTGGTCTGTAGAATTAGGTGAATTGAATTTGAAACTCTTGGATTGCTCCCACAGAGTTATTCTTTTTTTTCACTGAATCTAGATTTCTGCTGATTTCTAGAGTGTGTGTATGTGTGTGTGCATGTGTATGTGCGAAATACAAGCTATTTACAGAAAGAGACAGACATTTTATATAAACAAATGTACATTTATTCTTTTGCCCGAGGTTTATGATGACTAAAACCATTAACAAATGTCTTATAAAATAAGCAACAGTGGAAACGTGAACTGCCTTCAGCCCAGACGAGCCTGTGTGATTGAAGTTATTAACAGTATTCACAGTGTCTTCCACTTGAAACCAACAAAGGCAAGCTCCATCCCTACAAAAAAGAAACAAAATTTCCAACAACTCCCTGCAAACTTATGAGAAGAGATGGGCTTTGCAGTTTGCCCTCAAGGTGTCTACTGGTCTGTAAGGCATTTACTAATTTTGGTAATAGAGGTACAACACAGATTAATCTGAAGAAAAGCTAAGGACATACAGATACTGTTTACCATGGTGAAGAATTCAGAATATTTCAGGCTGTAAGTTCTTGACACATCACAGTTTTCTAAACCTTTAGCTTCCTAAAACTCAGCCTTTTCTTATACAAATAAGCCATTCCCTGCCTGAATGGAGCCAGAGCTTCTCGTAAGTACAGTCAGACATGCCTGATTGCTATGAACGCAGAACTTGAATATTTTGACAGGGCAGCAGTGTTAAACTGTAGGCCAGCTAATATTCTTTCTGTTAGTTGTCCCCTTAAGCAAAACTGTGGGACTGCAGAAAAAGGACCTTTCCCCTCTGCTTCCCTCCCCCACTTCCTTTCCCTGCAAAACAACGGTAGGTCGGCAGTAAGTCTTACTTGTAGGTGAGCACTGGGAGTGAATCTTCCTCCTTATATTCCAGCTACAGAGGCAGCCAATATTCCTGTGAGAAAGATCACTCAAACTCTTCAACTGATTTATAACCTGACACTTCATCTATCCTCCTTTATTAACCTATATATGAGTGCATGTAACTGATTAAATGTCTCCAGTACTAGAATTTCAGAAAATTATGCTGTAGACAAAGTGAATCCTATCCAGAGTATGGGCTCAATTCAGTAATTCTGCTACAGGAGTGAGACCTGAGAGCAGGTTTGCGAGCAGTGCTAGGAGCCAAGCCTACAGTGGCCTTTTTTGGTTACTTTACCACCTTTGTCCCAGACCAGTTTAGTTTCACTGAGAGCATGTTTTTATGAACTTGGACAGAAAGGGAGAGGGAATGAGACAGAGTGAGTGCCCGATGCATCAGGAATACAGCCAGACTCTGTATAATTTGGTAGTTCACTCATTTACCTGAGGCATCAGAGGATCGGTTTTAATCCCTGAGTCAGTTACAGAGCAACATCAATAAGGAAGATAAGACTATGTATTTTTGGAGACATAGGCTTGGATGCTAACCTTAGGGAGACATTCACAGCTCAGTGTTCCAGCAGAGCGGAGACAGGTGTCAACTGATGGCTAAGGATTTTCCCAGACACTGTAAAATTAGGTTACTTTATGTAATTTTATCCCCTAGACTTTTTTGAAAATATAGTTCTACTTCTAAAACATGCATAAGCAAAGAAAGATATTGTGGAGGGTTACTAACTAGCTGAGTAATTTATAGCAGATAACTGTTTCAATGACTGTTGTGATTTTTTCTGTCCAGAAAGAGTTAAATTTATTTTTTAACTTAGATGCTGGGAGTGAAAAAAATAATTTACCTGTGGCACCCATATGGTGGCAACAGCTTTGTTAGTTTAAACGAATAAACAAGAGTAGTTTTGGATAAACAGGTCTCAAGGAACATTACATGAAACTGGTTCACTTTAGTTTCAAAAATGGTCCCAAAGATGCTGAGGGAATAAAAAAAAGTTTGTTATTAGTCCACTCTCCCATAATGTTCAAATAATTAGTATGTGAACCTAAATGATAGACTTAATCTGTCTTTCTGACAGAAGGGTGGAGGCCTAAAGAAGATCTGCGTTCCATGATGACCCTCATTCCCTCCATCCTTTTCACGAAGCAATACATAAGGCCACATACTAGAGCAGCCTGTCCTGCGTTCCCCAAATTGTTCCTTATTTCTAGGCCCTCTGCACCTGAAACCTTCAGAAAAAACATTAACAATTCAAAATGGTGCTGACAGGAGGCAAGACACCTACAATGCACTGTAATAGTCCTGCCCACCAGAGAAATTTCATTTGGACGATAAAGAGGGATTGACTGAGAACCCAACACAAAATCAAGAGACCAGCAATACTATACTGTTCTTTGTTTTCTGGCCTTTTATGTCTAGGGAGAGAATTAAATAATTCTAGATGAGTGGAAGTAAATTTTAGACAGGTAAAGTTGGGTGAGTTGAGTGCCACGTATTTTTTGCAGTGAGGTATTTCTATGAACAATATAAAACAAAGTCCCTGGCAAATAAASAGAAGTTTTGTAACATTTTATGATATCACCTATGCATCTCCCAAAAGACATGTAAAAGCTTCAAAAGTCCATAATATCACTTCATGTATGACAGTAGCTGAAAAAGACAGTACAAGGCTCTAGGCTGCACAGAACAGCTTGATCCTGTATTCTTGAAAATCCTTAGAAATTCTGCCAAAGGACTGGACTAGGTATACTAAGAATGCTGGATTAGACTGAGGAGAGAATGAGACTCACTGGGATCCTTTCTAGCTTCATTTAGGTTCCTGGCATTGTTCAGAGGTTAATAAATGTAAGTAAGTATTTATCCAACTCTGTGTTTTGCCATATGCATGTGGCATGTGTTCTGGGGAGGAAATCTGCATTTACTTTGAGCATTTCTACACATCATGGTTATACGACACTGGAGGGGTCAACGATGGCAAATCAAGGTGAAATTCTGGTCCTGTTGGGGTCAATGCAAACTTCGCTTTGACTTAAGTGGGACAAGCTTTCCACATAAAATTTGCAAATTTCTTCATTTGGAGATAATGTCCTATGTATCCAACAGCTAAGGTCATGAATGCCTAAAATCAATATGGCCACAAAAGGCACACAAAGAGGTAAGTGCTCAACCATTATTGTTAGAACTACAGTTTCCTTACAAGAAAGGTTAGCTCTGACTAGAAAGTCTATTGTATGACAACATCACAAAGACTAATCAATCATTCCAACAGCCAACACCATATAGGGCATTCAGAGTAAAATGCTCATTTCTGGTCTGCACTGTGCATCACTTGACTTTCTGCAGTCACTCTACATACAGAACCTTTGTTGACATCAACAAAGCTGACAAAAAAGTAGGTGTGAAGGTGACCCTAACTTCTGCTTTGATTAAATGACTTTATAAATTTTCACTTTGGAGGGGAAAAAACGGAGCGTATCATTAACCTCTTTTGAAAGAACTGTACCTCAACCAAGTATAATTATTTTCCTAGATTAAACCACCATGACCTTTTCTTACACTAACAAATATTATCTTAGCTCAAATGTGGTATCAGTAAAAAGATACTTAATATATTGACTTAAAATAAATTATGCTAAGACTTGACTGTGCATGCTGCATTCTGGAAAGGGCCATGCATCCTCCATTGCAGTTATCTGCAAGGACATACACTACAAAAGATTGAGTTCCTAAAGATGAGGGCTTAGTAAGACTGCCCTTACTGTAAACTACCTCTAATACATTACTGGATATTTAGGATGAGTTCTGAGCAATTCACAAACATTCAGCTGCTTTTTTTATTTTAGCTTTTTTTTTTTAAAAAAAAAGACAATAGCAAAATTTAAAAAAGATGCATAACCTTTAGCTATGGGAAGTGTCAAAATGTATCTAAATATCTGCCAAGAACTGAACAATCTTGCTTTATTCTTCTCCGGGTATCATTTTGCTCAGTCAGGACTTTAACATTCCTTTCTTATACTGAGTGTAAGACCACGCTATTCACACTGGTTTTCAAGTATGACAGATTCCATCCCAATCTGATACTGCAGTGACTGTTCATTTCCCACTAGTGATCACCCCCTCATCTTATGGTTGCAAAGAGAAACACAGAGAAGGATCAGAAGAATCTCTACAATAACAATGTACACTTTATATGTGGCTATATTCTGTCACTGAAGCTAAAACACTGTGGCCTGCTTCCTTACTCTGTCATTCTGTTTGGTGCAAATCTTAAAACTTAACTGGAGATCAGTATTATTTCTTGAGCTTGTTTCTTTCATTTTTTCAGTATCTTTCTTGCTAAGATTTTGCACAGTTCAGTCCACGCAAAATAGCAGATACATAAAATACAGATATTTCTAGACAGCACACTGGCAAAGACCTGAAAACGCTATTCTTAAAAAAATCTGAATATTTTCTTCATCATGTATAATTTGGACTGTACTAATGAAATTGCTCATGCATATACTTGGTATATAGGTCCTTAGGATGTTTTCATTTGTTAGACTACAGCTCCACTATACACCTCTGTCTGCTTGTTTTTCACTACTCTTTTAAAGATCTTGGCTCTAACCCTGCTTGCAGTGCATGAGTTTAATTAAAATCTGCAGATGTTTTCCACAGACTATGTAGAATGGGATTTACATTTCATCAGTGAATGTGCATTGGCTCTTGTTTGAATATATGTCTGCACATTTCAAATATATAGGTAATAGATCCTTTCTCAAGAAACAACAGCAAAACACAACAATGTATAAGCATGCACTCTGCATGGCAGTGCGAAAGAAGACTTCAGCTGAAGGGTATCCCAGATCTTGTAGCTGTCACTTTTGCAGTATATGCTGAGATAAAGAGTATATACAAGAGATAAAGAGGAAGCTATAATATAAACCTAGAGAAAAGACTCAGTTTTCATTCCACTTTAATTTGCCAGAGCATGATCTTTCGCCCACATGCTTGAAAACGGGAACATGTCTTCTCTCTCAACCTGCAAACCAGCAAGCTAAAAGGTTGACAGCTGCTTGAAGAGAACGCACACCTTACCCTTAGTGCCGGGCAGGCAATGTTTTAATCACAGCCAGGGTGATGAAAGGGCTGGGAGGGCTCACCTTTCACACCCCAACTTAAACAAACACAACATAATGTCTCTGCTGCAATCCAAGTCATTTCCTGCTGTGGCATTCCTGACACACACTTGGCTCACTGCATACTTTAAAACATAACTAGTCTACATGCTCCTGTGTCATTTTACATCACTGACCTCAGCCTTTTAGAACTGTGGGATAATGCTTCCCCTAGTCATGAAGGCACTGTCCTAGTGAACTGCAGCTTTATATTTATAGAAGAAAAAAGGAATTTAAAAAGTTCTCGTAACTAATTATTGATACATATCAAAACTGGCCTCTTACATTTTGAAAACTGGTGTAAAATGCTGCAACTAGAGAGCTCCTTTCCAGTTAGTTTTTCTCAGGAAATTGGGTCTGTTTGTTGCATGCATACACATAGAGACAGACATCTCAGTTCTGTCTTTAGTTTCTTCTCATGAAAAGCACTCTGACTATTTAACAGGCATGTGGGATCCTGCATAAATTATGCTGATTTTGTATGATTCAAACAATAAAATATAAAATTACATTGCGTTTTGAGTATGCATATACACAAACCATGTGGAACATGAAAGGTCGGACTGGAAATTCTTTTTCCTTATGTGTATTTTTTCATCCAATAGCTCCATTGATTTCAACCGGGCTGAATAAGAGGTCTTACGTAAGACCGCAGTCTGGCCTCACTTTAAGGGCATTCCAGGGCTCCAGTCCTGCAATCTGATCTGTGCATAGACAGACACATACTTAGCTGATGTTAATGAGCTGCTTTTTTGGCACTAGAATGCATTTCATGGATAAAGGCCATAATGGTTAAGCCAAATACCCCCAAAAGAACATGACAAAGCTCCATTGCAACGTTTCATTTGACATTTCTTAGATTACATTAATTCTTAGATTCACGGATGCGTGCTGTTTCTCCACAAATAAGATACAATAGTTTTACAGTTTTACCATGGCTTTAAGAGGACAGACGAACTTCACGCAAAGGTTAGAGCTATTATGAACCAGTAATTTTTAGTATGGTTGAGGCAGACAATACCAATAGAACAATAACACCTACAGAAAAGAATTGACCCTTTCAGAATACCCATTCTCTATGGGAATCTTCCTTTGAATTCTTTTACATCGCCTGTTTTTCTTTGTCTTTATCTACACTGAAGTTTTCAAACTTGCCTGTGTATATTTTATCATCCAAATTCCAATCTAGGTGCCCAAATGAAAGTTACGCCTGTTTTCAGAAACAATAAGTATATATGAATGCTGTTTAGTTCACACAAAGATGGATGTGACCTCAAAAAAATGCCACTTTGGTGTTGAAGCTGAGATTTTCAGCATTACATATCAGGATTTGGAAATGTTGGTATTTAGAGGCTGGATCTGACTGTTCTTGCCACAGAGGGATCTGCTCTCACAGTAAGGTAGATTCTGGGCCAATGCCTTTTAGAGTCAATGGAAAATCTCCCACTGACTTCCAAAACAGACTGAGTTGTGCCCAAAATCTACAGCACATATTTTTCTTTTCATCCGCCAGAACAATCTCCTTTGTGGGTATCTTGGGTATGGAAAGTAAATTAGCTGCCCCAAAAGTTTAACAGACCCTTACACAGAGGTGCAACTTCTGTATCAGTGAAACAAGGTACCTACCCATTTTACAGAGCTTAAAGTACCAATCTGTTTTCACTACTATCCATTTTAATATTATCTGGGATTAGAATTACAGCTACTCTTTACAGTGTGCTTTTCATATACATTAACTGGACTCCATCTGGCTCCTTCACTGATTTCTATGCAGCACATTCTCTTTTTACAGATGTATCAAATCCCTCACTCCTTTAGTACATGGCCTACTGGTAGGTTGATGCACCCACATGAACCCTGTTCCTTCAGTGGAACTACACATTGGTATGGCAGGCAGGAACAACATTACAAATGGAAAGACTTGGGCTTGACATGAATAAAAGTATCCTGTCATACCACAGATGAGATAATCTTTAGTGACATTATTTTCTAAAGCATCAAGACTAGTTTAATTTTAACCTTGCTGGTTACTGACTTTCAAAAACACCATCATGAAATCCATATGTATCTACAGTTTCAGTTTTTAAACAGATTTCCGTAGAGTGTAAGCAGAAATGGCAGGAGGCCCAGAAGAACTTTGCCCTGGGGTTTCAAAGCTCCTTTGGCTCATAAAGCAATGCTGATGTGCTACATACCTAGAACTGGTTTTCTGGGTTAGAGAAGGACTGGAAGCTCCTGAAGAGAATCCATCCAGAACTGAATGCTTTCTGCATCTCCTTGGCTCATGAAAAGTGACAGAGTTGTCTACAGAGGTGCAGAAGTTCAATAACCCATTATTTCAGGGACTACTAGAATATCCAATACCCCACTTTGGACAGTCATTTTGATGGCCATCAGGAGCTGCAGAGCATTTTGAAGGACATCCCAGTGGGCCTTCTCCTAGCTGGATTTACAAGGAGCTCTCCTGATCCTTTGGATAATAAAAAGTCTGCAGAGAGTAATCAAGACAAATACTAGATTTCTTACCTGTTTACCACTTCTGTACATTTTCCATTCAGCAACTGAGTCACCTGTGCACATCTGGCAGAGTCTCCCTTGGCTGTACACTTGAAATGCGCAGAACAGAGTCATCAAAATCAGGATAAAGGCAGAATCTCAATCAGATTTCACTATTGCAGTGGAAGGAATGCTTCTTGGAAGGTTATTCCATGACATATTTCAACTATCTTCAGCTAGTTGTTTAGGATGAAACCTTTGTTATGGTTAGAAAAAAGTATATCCTTCTAGTTAAGCTTCTTGGTTTTGCTTCAAAAAGACACCCTGGAGTAAAGATGAAGACCTCAAAGCTTAGCCCTAAATGTAAAGTTTGAAATGTAAAGGTCAGAAAAGTTTGAATACTTTAATGTAAGAGGTTAAAACAGAAACTAGTATACCTCTTTAGCTGTATTTGTTTTCAGTACTAATCTTACCTATACGTAGGGAACAGAGGGAGACAGACATATTATCAGTCCAAAAAGATTTAAGCCATTTTCCCTGGCAACAAAGGGGATGACTCTAATGAAACAATTATTTGCATGCTAATATTAATAATAATGCCAGAAAAATTAATGCCACTGAGTGCAGAGGAATGTGCAAAACAAATGGGGGTCAGAATCCGGAGGACTGAAATGTGAATATTCAATTAACGATAATAGAAAAGACGTGGGGCATGGTATGTAAATGAAGGAAGCCTGGGGCCAAATGTTCTCAATAGTGAAGCCAACAAGATATTAAAAACACCCCACATGACTTTGTTTTTCAGCTCATGAACAAATACATGTTGAAAATATGTTTATCCATTCTAACAGTGAAAACAAACACTTTCCATAATGTATATATTAAGAGGATGTATAATTTTCACAGCATTCATGGCTAGGAAAATGTGACTACATACAGTAAATGCCATGGAGGGGAGGGGGAAGAAGAAAGAATGCTAAGGACAGACACTTGAGCAGAAAAAACTTGCTAACCAGAGGTTTTTACATCGATCATGGCATCCCATGTCCCACATGCTGATTTCTTGAGTAGACCTGTTGCTAAGAAAAATTTTTCTTGGACTCTAGAATTTATAGGATGTGCTTGGCTTGCATCAAGAACACAGCAGTTTCTTCCCCACACAAACAACTCTATCTAGCTAGGCTGGATACAAACAGAAAGACTGCTTCACTAATTATTTATATAAAGACAAAGATAGCTCCATTCTGGAAGGTTCATAGGAACTTGAGGGTTTTTTTTTTTTGGTCTTACTTTGTTTTTAGCTTTCAGGGCTGTCAGACTCAGCTGAAAAGCATCTAGACCTTCATCCACAGGAAGGTAATTTGCAAATTTACTACTCTTATTCATGTAGTGATATTTTTTTCTTGAGAGTAATGATATTGCTTATATAATAGTAAGGTAATTATATAAAGCAGGGTCTTTATCTAGACAAGAAGCCTCTCTTCCTGCATGACCCCCTGGCTTTTGAGACTAGCTGTGTGCGTAAGGAGTACTCAGGAGCTACCAAGACTGAGCTCATTTTAAATGTTTACATTACAAGAAAAAGATTCTGACACTACGCTGGCATGCTCCAGCAAACACACCCCTGGCTTTTTGAAGTTAATGTGACTACTTTTCAAGTGAAGTTCATTTATAAGTGTTTTCAGAATCAAGGCAATTGTTTTATAAAGGGTGCCCCAGACCCGTTCCCCTTTTCTCCCCACTTTTAGGCAAGGAGTTGAAATACTGAAACAGGCTTAGGAAGGGTAGTAAGAGCAAAATAATTTTCAGAGTATTACATATCATCTTCCTCATCCTCTCACTTGTGCAAGAAATGCAGCTACTTTGGGCTGAAATACAGCAAATACTTAGCAGCTTACAGGAAAACAACAATGAAAGGAGGTAAGAGAAGAAAGAATAATGCAGCCAGTTGAAAAACAAGCTGCATCTCAGACAGGCAGAGTACTGTTGAGGTGCAGTCAACTAGTTCCTTAAACTGAATCTTGCAAGTAGTCTTACTCTATTTTAAGCATATCTTAAGAGACTGTGGGATTGGGCCTCAGTTTAGACTCTAGGATTAGCATTCCTCTTGTGCAAAGTACCATGGAATTTTAATGAATACGAGTAGTCAGAATTTCTGCCATCTCCCAGAGATTTGTTTATTTACTGATTTAGACACATATTAAACATCTTACTTTAATGGTGCATCTGCACCAGCGCCATACTGAGGCATTGGTTAAAAACTAGACTCTGAGAAGGGAGTGGTGTCTGAATCATATATGTTTCTAGACACACATATAAATGCTCTTTGAAAAAACTGTTCACAGCTTAGACAATGATATATGAAAAGGTTTCAATAGATGAAACTATGGTATCAAGGAGTGCCGCCCCATTTGTTATGGGAGCTTTCTCCATTTAAAAAAAAAGATAAATTTAAGATAAGATTTGAGTTTCTGTTGCAAACTTATGACTATTTTAGCTTAGGACCAGGATATCTTAGTACCTGATTAGCTTAGCACCTGGTTTGGTCAAATAAAGTTCTCACACTTAAGTAACACAAACAGGCCATTCATCCCAGGTCCTCAAAGGCAGTTGGGTATTTAACTCCATTTGATAGAACCTGGCAGCCACTTTTAAAGGTCTGTATTCTTAATTTTAGGTTAGCTGAATTCTTTTTCTCCTTCCCTTTAAATCTTCCTTTAGAATCCCAGGGACCCACTAACAACCCACGTAAGGGGAGCAGGATGAGAATCTTTCTGAGACCCTGTAATTTGGCTCATGAGAATTAGTCAAAAAGCTTTGGTTAGCCTGAGAATTAAGATAATTGGCCCAAGTATCTTGCTGTGTTCAAAATATTGTACAAATTTTCTACACAGTATTAAGACAACTGATCAAGAAAATTGTTTAGCTTTAAGATGAGGTATTTTGATCTAAATAGTAGATAGTAGTAGTAGAGAGATAGCATCATAGTAGAAGCTTTGGACAAAGTTTTAAACCTTTCATTAACATTTGCTTGTAAGTAACTACATATATGATATCTGGTCACACAGTTTTGAAAATCTGACTGTGTACTTCCTGTTAAACAGAACCAGATAATAACATGTAACATGATCATTTTTATCCCAAGGGTATGAAATATTTTGGACATTAATTGCTTCTTGAAATGAATATAAATTTTGACAAATACCAGGAAAGCCAACAACCTCAAGTAAAAAAAAAACAAACAAACTCAAACACTCACCATAACCCACAATTCCTCCCAAAGCATTTTACATAGTTTCTGAAATTTAACCACACTCTCAACAACCTTCTGGTTCCATTTCTGGAACTACAAAAGTTTACATCTGTCACTTAATTTGCTTCATAATAGCACAGGTAAATGATTATTTATTTGCTGAATTTTCAACTTCTTAAAAAGATAAATGTTTTTGCTATGATTTAAGAGAGTCACTTATAAAAAAATAAAAAGTTTAAAAACTGCTGGAGCTGAGGCAAGATTTGGTAAAATCTGGCCAGATAATATATCCTCTCCATGATAAATTCAACAGAGTGAATATTCATAGCTGAAGTAGTGTTCCCTGAGATAAAATTTTTTTAACAGAACTGAGATTGTGTTCTTAACAGCCTACATAAGAAGGGTATTTTAAGCAGCTAATTACCTTTTAATTAGTCTGTTTGTTCCCCCAGTGACTACTCTCCCCAAAATGTATCAAGTGACTCTTGTATCATCTCCCAAACAATAAACTATGAAAAATCAATAGCAAAGTTCACATGAGCAACTGGTAATCTTCTGCATAGTTCACTATACGTTGAGATAGTGATTTTATCAGTATGGTGCCTGATATTTTTAATAGAGCTTTTTTAGTTAGTAAAATCAGTAGCAATAAAGCCTTGGAAATGGTAGCAAAAAGTCAACTGCACATTTGAATACTTAATTTTGTGGCTATAAACAGCCACGTCACATTTCCAGCAACAACAGTGGGATGGTTTTCAGCACTGCTCTACCAAGCAGGCATGTTTTCTATTTTCTTCTTGTATATACAATTAAAAGCATTCCCACCAGAGAACTCTGTCCTGCATTTACTTCTGAAACAGAACATGAGGAGAAATGGCTCTCAAAAGTCAAAATTCTGCCTTTTCTTTGGCCAAATAATGAAAGAACAGCTCAGCAGTATGCCATTACTTCCAAGGCTTCCATTAGAAGTTTGGATTCACTGACTAATTGTCAATACTTGCTCCCATGTGCAATTAGTAAGAATATTTCTGTTCTAAAGGAAAGTTGTTTTTATTTTGCATGGAAAGGTGACTCTACCTTTAATCAGACAAGAGGAATAAGGAATTGCACACACTAAGTATAGGCAAGTTATCGTCTTGTTCTAGGATATATATACACCGGTGCCTAAATTCTTGTTGAGTAATAATGAGATACCATAACCAAACAGTAGAAGATGCATGTCAGATAGTTCTCCAATAACATCAGAAAAAAAGCAGCTGATGTATGGGATATTGAAGGCAGATTAAGTTGTTAATGTATATTAGTATATTCTTAATTTCCTTTTAATTGAAAAAGACATATTGACTTTAATTAGAACCATTTCACAGGAACTGTCAATTAGCACACGTCAAACTAGTTAATTCAGAACAGAATTCTTTTAATTAGGGTCTGCTTTCCTTTAACTGTGGGGCCAATGAAACCAGCCTTTCCTTATCAAGATTTTAAATGTCTCTAAGACATACACTACAAATGTAGTCTCTTATCTATTATTAGAAGCCCATATGGATAACATTAAAATGATGATGCTGGCATTGTTCATGCAGCACAAATCAGAGTTTCCTTTATGACTGCTTGAAAAAAAAAGATGGCTTTGAAGAAAGACTATTTTAAATACACAGATTTATCCTACTTTAAAGAGACTATAAAATTTATGACATGCATGTTCACATTTAAAGTATTATTTAATACGTCTGCTCAAATAAATGGGCCTATTCAAACGTTTTGTGTGTTCTATCAGCCAAAGACACATAAAACATTTTCAAAGCATGCAGTAACGTTCTTCCCTTAAATGAACTGTAATCAAAAAGGGAAAACAGACTCAATGATTTTTTTGGGACAATATAAAAACAGCATTGTTAACTTTCATTGCATGCGAAGATTTAACACTGACTGCTAATCCAGTGGCTGCAAACACTAGTGAGCTAATGTGAGCTCAGTTATTGAACAGCATACAATTCTAGTCTTGATTTCACAAATATTTTTACAAATATGTCTGAGTTTGCTGATGAACCTTGATTCATGGCTCACATACTTATGTAAAGCCCTCCCCCTTGGTTTCTGGGCTTTGCCATGTGCAACACCTGTAACACTGGTGATGGGTCTTCCCGAATAGGAGCAGCTGAGAAAAATATAATAAAAAATGTAAAAGGAATGAATACAAAATCTAGACTTAGTTTTATCATATGAGGTTTAGCCACTGTTTTACTGACCTATATCAACAGAGGATTACAGAGATTAGTGAAAGGAATACTTAATAACTGAACTGTGGATTCCAAAGAGGATTATCTGGTAAGATATTTTATGTATCCTGATGCTTTGTTGAACATATTAGGGACCTGATTATGGGCCTGAGTAACTCAACAATAAAAGAAGCATCACTGCCCAAAACGGAGTACAATTGGAATGTATTAAAATTTAAAGTGTTCTAGAAGTATACTTCATCTAGGATCCTAACCAAACCATTTCTTTTTCCAGGGCAACTTTTTGGTATGTGATTGGTAATACTGTTGCAAGAATGCAACAGTGTGCTAAAATGTGTGTTAAGGTTTCTATAAACCTTTGAGTAGTGAATGAACTTTAACTTAATGAATTGTTGAACTGAAAAACTGTGTCCTGGGAGTTCTTTAGATCATGCAAGAGGCTCTGCAGATATGTCGCTTCACTGTGCACCATGCTGTATGAAGCGTACCTTAAATATAAATTAACAATTGTAGTGCTACTTTTATGTTACCTATTTACAATCACATTTTAGAATAAGACCCTTATATTTATTCATTAATCCTATTTTGGCCCACATTAAATCTCTACTTATCAGTTTAAATACTTACCATAATTTAGAATTATTTAAGCAGATCTAAGTCACTTTGGCACTGAAGTGCATAACCCAACTTCTTTTATAATATGGCAGAAACAATGCTTTGGATTTTGACCACATTGCTCAACTGGCAATATGTTGTTTGCTTCAAAACAGTGAGTAGCCATAACCCTTCCTTTAATATCATCCCAACATCAGCTGTGCACAGGAAGTATGGGTATATTCACCACATAGGTTATGCAATAGTAGGTGACTGCTTTTATGTTTATATATTATATTATGCTGAAATGCTTTTAACTGTAGGAAATTCCATGTTAGATTACAGTGAAATTTTCAGTTCCTGTAGTATCACACAGTCAGGTAAGTAATAATTTATCTAATCCATATCTTATACCTGGGACAACTGAGAAACAGTTGTATGGTGAGAAAATAACCTACTCAAGCCTCAGACCAAGTTGGTTAGAAATGGAATTAGAGCAGAAGCTCCCAATTCCCTTCTGCTGCATGTACCTCTCTGTAAATATACTAAGAGCAGTTTAGTGCACCTTTCAGCACAGCCCACTATGTGATGTACCCTTAAAGCAGCACAAGTAATTTTCTTCCTAATTAATACTAAGACGATTCATTGCTCAGCAGCAGCACTAATATTTACACACTTATGGATCTCATGATTAAGTAGCAAGCTTTGACTTCAATTAAACCCGACAGGTTCTGATAGCAAAAAGTCATTACAGAACTTCAAAAGTACTTGTACTGCAGCAAGATCTTTACAATTATCTATATAATATCTTTCAGCCTCTGTTGGCTCCTTGATCTTCTGTGGCAGTCCCAACTTCTCTGTCAAGTTTGGTCTATGAAAAGTTGAACTTTAAGGCATAACCATTTCAAAAAATATATGAGAATGATACAATATACAATGGATTTCACCCAGTTTGACATTCATTCTGGAATAAGTACTTAATAAAGATTGCCCATTTGAATCGTGTACTGTTCATGTATTGTTCATGAATCAAACCAAGAGCCATTTAAAAATGACTAGCATTAGGGAAACTTAATAGCTTTTTAACAGATTATTTAAATGACTGTAGCTCTGATTTCCAGTCATTCTATCCAAACAGCTATGGCAGAACTGTCCCTGAAAAGGGAGTAACTTTATGATTAAAGTCTTTTGTTGTTGGATTTAAGAAATGTTTTAGAAAAGAGAATTTCTCAATTATGTATTCATCTTTCAGAGCCTGGGCATGGAGAGTGTAACAATTTGATCAAACCCAGCTGAAAGCACTAATGGTTTGGGGGATTCATTCCATTTTTTTTTTCAATCACAGCTAAGAAAGCATTTAAATACATTCAGAACGGACAGTTTGTGCAGACTGACCAGCGTGTAAATCGCTTCCTTGGTAGTTTCTGGTCTCTATAGTTTGGCCTGTCTAATACTTCTGTAGTGTGATGTGACRGTATTCAAGCACTGCATTTGTGCATTTTTGTGGCCAGATTATCAACCCATCTAATTCCTTGATTTTTACTTTGTTGGTAGTATACATCCAGATGTAATTCAAAACAGCAGATACTTTTATCTGTTTATGTGCTTGTTGGCTCCTTGACATGATATTGCCAATGGCTGAACTCTCAGTCCCTTGCTCCTTTTTCAGGAAGGGTTTTTAACTGTGACAGTTGTGCTTGTGCTAAGCAATTACAGCAATCAGTTTACAGCATCCAAAAATGGAGCCCCTTTCCATTAAATTGGGAGAGTTCCTAATTCCAAGACGAGTCCTCTAGACCAGTGTTTTTAATTTACTGTTGTTGTTTTAAAGCATAAGCCAGATTTTCTTAAGAATTATGGTCTTTTGAACAACTCTCAATTTCACAGGCTATTTCCAATAAACACTGTGCATCTTTGTATTAATGATGAAAACTGCTTACACAGAAAAAATAATGCTAAAGTACCTAATATATGTACAGTTATTTGTAATGCAACTTTGTAGCTGAAAACAAGGACAGTCAGCCTGCTACCCTATCTTGTCTAAGAAGTGATTGGTGGACCATCAGCAGTTCACTGATCATAGATTACGAGCTGCTGTTCTAACTCACACAATATCTACAGGCATATTCCTCCAGGTCACATCACCTTGTGCTACAGCAGTGTTAACTATTCCTTTATTAAATAATTCTCCAAGCATAACTAAAGCATTTGGATTGTTAACATACATAATAAGTTATATTTAAGAAGGTTTCAAATCAGCACATTGTATTTTGTAGTGAAGTCATAAAAATATGCTAACATGATAAGATCTAATGAGAGAAATGTTGCATGCAGATGTCTGTTTGCCTATTATCCCATAAAATGACTGTATATTTTTATTTATATGAGTAACGTTAGACACAAACATGTTACCAAAAAAGCATTCATTTAGGAAGTGTATAAACACAATATGAGTCTAATAGAAGACACTGTTTTAAAACATGTTTCTAGTGTTTACAAAATGAAGAAAAATTAAAAAAATAATTGTTTCTAAGTACATCTTTTTTCTCTCTCATGATGAGAAAGAAATATAGGTTCTCAGCTGGCATATTATTTCTGATGTGGCAGCAAAGTGAAATTTGTGCCTCGTGTCATGTATCCTTTACATGATGCAAAGCAGTATAATTTTATTTTTGTTTTATTTGAAGGCTCTGTCTAGGCACATTGGCCACCAATTTCATTTTTATTGCAGTGCATGGATAGCAAAGTCACATATCCTTACATTAATGCAAAGGGCATAAGAAAGGAAAGGGAAAGTATAATTTTTGTTGTTGCTGTTGTCATTTGAAATTTCCATAGTGTCTGTGCACATTGGGTACCATTTCATTTTTATTGCACTGCGCTGATAGCAATGTCACATATCATTAAGTTAACACCAAGTTAGGAAAAAAAAAAGAAAAACATTTTTTTTCCTGCTATTACCATTGTTTGAAATTTTTGTACTGTGTGAATATAATTTCTGTGGGGAGGAAGAAGCACTAAAAAATCTAATATCCAAGGTAAAAAAGGTGTATCAATTTAAGTTTTTGTACTGCTGTAGATGACAGTGGCTAGAAATGCAATGCTACTTATTTCTTATCTGTGGGATAAAGTTTTTTTTAATATCTAGAAATGGTTAATGTAGAAACAGCTATCTTTCAGGAAAATTTGGATAATCCCACAACCTAATTTACCCAAATCAGTAAATTTTATTAAAGGGCTTATCTCCTACATCTTAGAATACCTTCTATGTCCATTGCACTGACCTTCAACCCCTGAATAGAGAACGTGACCTACACTTTGGGATACTGAGGGTTAATAAGTAGTTGTGGTGGATCCACTCTTCATCATCGACATGTGTACATAACTGCCACTAGGATGGACACAGTGCTCATCTAAATGGGGAGCACCATGCAGCTGTGTGGCTGCTCTGTTTTACGTGACAGGTCATAGTACAGGTCAGCACTAATAGCAGGAAGGATTACAGCCCTTGGGCTCCTTTGGGAAATTTGTGCCTTAGTACGGTGAATCTATTGCCAACAATTGTCTCAGTTTTGGAGGGCAAAAGAGGCCAACTTGTTTTATTTTATTTAATCTATTATTAACCATTCCTGCATCATGCCCAATACTGTCTCTTTATCCTTGACCTTTGGAGCAACTCTGTTGTGGTCCTGTAATTCAATGCCCATTTTTAAAGAGTCACCTTTGGAAAGGCAGATACAGGGCTGCCAACAAGAGATAGCAAGCAGGATCTATATACAGCTACAAGATCTATAGTTGCTATAGACCTCCTAGTCTGGATAGCCCCAGTGCATTTCAGCTGGGACCCCTGCTCTTCTCCAGGCAGAATACCAGAAACAGGCTTCTGTAATTCATACTTGAATTAACGGCTCAAGATAGGCTGCTTCTAAGGGCGCGCCCATTCCTTTGCATTGAACTCGCAGTGTTCTCACCTGGAGCTGACAATGGAGTTCAGTCTGTGGAGGATGGTCTCCACCAGCATATTCAAATGCTGTCACATCCCATTCCTTTCTGTCACACAGTTTTTTAGAGGTAAACTCTTTGGGGCATGTGGTTTGGCCCCCACATGGACATAGATAAAGCTGTGGCAAGTCCAAGCTGGTAATATGGAGACACTTTGGAGACCCTGTTACTTGTGGTAGGATAAACCAGCTTCCAGGCTGCTCTACTCTTGCCAAGGAGTAGGAGAAGGAAAGATCTATACTGAGATTTATGGTGCCACAACAATCACACAGTCTACATGAACCAAGCTGAATTTTGAAAGACAAGAGAACCTAGGCCAGCACACACTTAATGAAAGCTGTGTAACATTAAACAATCACAGATGTATATAATAGATTTTACTGTGTCACAATAGGCTACATCACAATAAACCACCTGCACAAACAAATATGTGACAGTTAGTATGGTTTACATTTTTAATGCATTTCCTCTTGCAAAGAGGTTTGCAAAAGCCTCTCCTTCACCCATTGACACAGGCTACTTGTGTGCAACAGCAGCATTCTATCTTCAAAATGTCACATACAATGAAAGAGGAAATCGTAAACGAAAGAGTGGTCAAAGGAATCCCATGAGTCCAGCCATTTACACTGAATTTGAAGTGTAGTACCTGTACTGCTGCTGCTGTTCCTTGGACGGTGTCCATGAAATAAACACATTTCTGCAAATAACCCAGTGACAGTGAGGATTGCTTGTTCCACAAATGACAGTCACAGATGTTGAATGCAACCTTCAACAGTGCTGGTGTCCTTTTCCTCCTCTATCTAGAGCAAGACAGAACAACAGTGGAATATTTTGTTAAAATAAGTTATATTGTTAAATTGTTAAAATGTGTTAAAAAAGTGGGATAATGCAGCAGTTTTGTAAGAAATGCTGGAATGGGACCATGCTGCTGAGCTCTCCATCTGGAAGGAAATCCAGAACCACCCTTTCCTAGCAAGCTGCAGAAAGAACAGGAGTGTGTGTGTTTGGGGGGTTGTAAAAGACAAATTTTAGCTTGTTTCTAAATGACTCCACATGTTTTCACTTGTGTTGTATACTTTCCCCTTGGCTATACTGGGATCTTTTGTTTTATACTGGCACATCCCAGAACATTTTAAGTTATAAAAGACATACTTATCTCAAGGCTCCACAAACGAAGTATGATTTTTTTTTCCCACTGGATTTTTATGAAGCTCAGTGGGACTAATTCTCCACTGCTCTGCACCTTGTGTAGTCATTTATACTAATGCCAAGCGGGTGTAAAATGCTGGCTATGTCATGCCTTTAAGTGACTGAGCTTGAGCTCTGGGATCACACACCATAAAGTTGTGGCCAAACCTTATATTTTCAGTGTGTGTTAAGCCTGTCCAGATAGTCCAGTTGTTAATAAGCCACTTTCCCTCCCCCTTTCATCTCCATAGTAAAATGCTGACAAGTCTTTCTGACAGTACTTGAGAGGTAGGAGAGATCAGACACACACATATACATACACACACATATATATGTATATATACAATTTCCTAGTTTTTAAATCATAGATATTAAATCTATATAAGATCTCTTCTACATATATACACATATATGAGGTATTTTAAAATGACAGGCTTTTAGCAAAAAATTAGTCTGAAATACTGTTGTAGAACACAAACTCTTGCTGTGAAAACTGTACTATCTGAAAACAGCCTGTGCCAGGTCTGAGCTATGGGGAGGAGAGGTAGGAGAGCTGGGGGAATTCTGTGTGCAAGCTGTTTAATGCTCTGCCTGTGCCAGTCCCAAGGGCCAGGCTGGATACCACGGGATTCTTATTTGCAAGCAGTTTAACTGTTTGTCCAGAAGAAATGGCAATATACCATTTCTCAGCAATGGCAATTTATTTGCTTTACTTGGATATGAGTCCTGACAATTCTGGACATCCACAGGATACCATGCAGAGTACAAGGGCTCTAATCTTGAAGACTGGCCAACATTCCCAGAGCTCAAACATCAGTTGCACATTTTAAAGGTCCAAGAGACATCTGGGTGGGGCTGCAAGCAGTTCCGAGTTTGAGAGCAGGATAAGCTGTCCATGTTGACATAGCCATTACTCATCATAACCTTATTGACATAGAAATCACCAAAGTTCAGCTTCGGTAATTTCAAACCCACACTGCAGTGGCTGTATATGTGAGGAACAACAGAGAAATGGACTCAGCATATAATACATTTTAGTCAAATTCTTCATATGGTTTGATTTCTAAAGGATCTCTCATCAGCCTATTGCCTGCATTTCAGTGACAGTCACCACAAACATTGGCATGAGACTGACTTACAATGGAAAATATTAGCAGGAAAAACAGGTTTTCTCAATATGTTGAATCTACTGCCAAAATCCCTTTGCAATCCACCTGCAGCCTGAAAGTTTACTCATCAGGGTAAGCAGAGTTAAATAACAAGGAATGGACTTTGCCTACTGTTCATATTTTTAAAATAAAGAAGAAAAAAATAATTTTTTTCATAATCAAACTCATGTTGATAATATAAATTCCTACTGATTTTCTGTGCTAAAATTCCTCCATGTAAAGCTCTGGGATAAGTAAAACAGATGGTGACAGAAATATGTCCTCAAATAAATTCTGAGTTTCTGTTAGAAACCTTATCCTTGGGGTCTTCCAACAACGAACGCTTTTGACCTGGTAGCAACCCACGTCTCTCATCTCAGGCATTCTTCAACGGATGATCTGTGTTCTTATGCACATCTTGAATAATTTATTGAATAAACTTTAGAGACAAAAATTTCTACTTCTGCTAATTTGATACAAGATCATTTATGGCTCTGGTAGCTAAAATACACACAGTCTAGTCTCATACCTTTGGAAAATTAAAAAAAGGTAACTGACTTATGGTAACCAAGAATTGTTTTTGCCCATTCTTTATGAATAGGATAAACTGGGTACTGATAACTTGTAAACATTAGCATACTTTGGCAAAGCCAATTTAGTATGAAGCACAGTGTGGAATAGTAACTGTCCTGATAGTAATACTGGGAAAAGACACCATTTTTCTGAGAGCTGTATTTACCACAGCCAAATCTTGCTACCCCTATTCATTCCTTGCTCAGGCAAAACTACATTCCACAGGAATTTTGCCTGAACTGGAGAAATCAGGATTTGGCCATATGTAGTGAGTTAATTTTCCCCCTTCATGAAGTCATGCTCTGATTAAAAAAGAAGTAATTATAATTTTTCAGCAAATTAACTCTAAGTTTATTAAAACCATTCAGTCTGATAATCTTTATTGTCAAGTTGTATTTAATACTTATTATGAGATTAAACTACTAAAGTATCTGTAGGTCTAGGAAATACCTTCAAACTTCAGTTATAAAAGAACTGTATTAAAACAAACATTCAGATTAATTGATAATGGAATTGTGTATTTTCTAACAGCAAAGAAGAAATCTCAGAATAAATCTATTAGCACTGGGTGGAATCTTGAGGTCATTCCCTACTCTCTGCAATCACTTTTCTGAATGTTTATACATGTAAGACCTGACTAAAAATGAATTAATAACTTCAAGATTTAATCTGACTTTATTAAAGTTTCTGCTGAGTGTTTACTACATCTGAACAGCTTATGGAAATATTGTAAGCTGTTGCATAGCATGTAATTACTGTGCAATAGATGAGGTTACAGGCTAGTTAAAAGTACGTGCCTTGATTATAAAATAAAAAGAACCACTGTAACTTTTTGCATAATTCCAAAATGTATGTAAAAATAAATTTATCAAAACATAATACAGCACCTGAATGTTTAGAGCCAAATGCTAAAATTGTAGATATATAATAATTAACAAGTACTTTTAAAACAGATCATTTCCCTCAACATTTGAATATGTTTAATAAACAAAACTACATAATAYACCAAGAGGCTGCTAGTATGTCCTACAGAAGACTTGTTAGATTTAGTGAAAAATTACAAAAAAACATGCTAGTACCTCTTTGCAAACCTCTTCTAATATAAAAGTAGTACCAGCACATTTGGTCTGCCATGAAGGGTAGCACAATATGGTTTGGTGCAAATACAAAGGAAAAGTTAGATTGGGCCAGAAATTCAACAGAAAAGGCTTTGCCCATCTCCTCGTAAAGATATTTTTCCAGACCTTCAGTACAATGGTTGCAATTTTTTCAGGTTTTTGTATAAATATGAGTAACACTTAAATTTCCTTTTATTGATAAGTATCAGAGATATTAAAATGGTGTTTGATAGTCTGCAGAGGTTCTGTCATTTTCCTGGCAAATGGAAGGAATGAAAAGGAAATTATCTGGAAACAAAATTGTTACTTCTCTGCCCTACATGGATCTTTATATTCATCATAGCAACTGAAGTCACGTCATGTCATCAGGTAATTTTGTGTATTATCCAGCAGCCATTCTATTTGGCTCAAGGATGCATTCCAGAGATTGGCTGAGAAGGAGAAAAATCCTCACTGAACCAAGTGTTTCTCCCTTTCTCTCAAAATATTAATATCAGAGCATTTATCATAGGACATTGCATTCAGTTATGGAGAATTCCTTTCAGCAGAACATGAGGGACCTGCAGATTTCAGGGCGGCTATTTCCTGTAAACTGAAAAACTGCTCATGGATTACATTGTATGACTGTCCATCCCTACATCTATGCCATGTATGGGAAGTTAATGTGGAAAAAAATCCCATCATTTTCTCCTCGCTTTTCAAAGTTAGAGAGAGTAATTTCCTACTTCATAATATGTTATGCAACATAGAGAAAAATATAATCTCAACTTCTGCCTTTCCCATGTGGATTTTCTCACCCTTGCTGAACACATTCCATCCAGTGGTGTTGATATTTGAGAGGTGTGTGCGCATGCATTCACGTTCTGCAAAGAACTGTTGAAAGGTCCTTTTGTGGACCTAATTGGAATGGTTTGAGAGCTACAGCCCTCCGATGTTCATTCCTGATCCTCAGGTAGAAGTTACTTCCCCTTGGTAAGAGATTCTGTAAAAGTTCCCAGTCTCTTTAAGCACCAGATAACCCAGCTTAGTTTAAAGAACCCGGACAGGAGCTTAAGATCCACTGCTTTGGTTTTCACCAAACAGACTGAGACTGTCTCCAGTTTTTTAGAAATATTTGAGAAACAATTACTTCTATATTGGATTTCCTAATCACAAGGGACCTCTCCATAAATTCAATTTGTTCATAATCTTTTGTCATATATTATAAAAAATCTCTATATATTTCATATACCCACACATGATTATATAAACAATTTACACAAATATTTACTTTAGAAAAATACAAAGTAAACATAAAGTGCCATATAAAATACCCATTTATCAGCAAATGGTTAACTGCCTGTGCCAATCAATACCTGGACTGTATGCTTACCTGTCCAGTTTGCTATGCCACTGTACTGATTACAAGTGCAAAGCAGTAGCAAGGAAAACATCAACCAATTGACAGTGTGGCTGGTTCAGTAGCGGTTCCACTAGAGATGAAGGAAATGGACAGTGGAGTTCTGGGAGTCCAAAAGACCTCTATGATTTTCTGGAGCAGACTATAAAGTCTGGAAAGGCAAAAAAAAGATATTTTTATTTCTGAAAATTGTTCTCTGTAAATTTGTTTAATATTTTTTGTTTGCACACGATTAGCATAATAATAGCAATAATAACAATAACAAAGCCCAAAAGGATGTGACAGAATTCCAAAATGCTGAATCAGAAAACACTTACGGGAGGGGAGAATTGTTCTTCCCTCAGCTTTATACATTTTTTTTAGAATATTCTCATCAGAAAGTTTCAAAAAGCACTAAAAACCAGACATCACCTATGAATTAAAGATGGAATACCATCTTGGCTTTCTAATGTTTTTCCAAATTCCTCTTTGTGGTTTAAAACCTGGAAAAGATATTTTGTCTGACCAGTTCCATGCTTTCTTTTCCTAATAATATCATAAAAAGCCCTGACAACACTCAGGGTAAAAAAATAACTGAACATGGTAGACACAGGAAGGTACTGTAATTTTTTATCTATTTCAACATTAACATAACTTCTTACAATAGATTCAGGAAAAAGAAAAGGATTAAATTAATGGCCTATTTCATTTTGATTTTTGTTCAAAATAAAAATGTAATTGATTTTCTACCTTCCAAGTATAATGATGATGATTTGCATTTTGAAACAAAAGATGAATTATTAAGCAATAGGAATCAGAGAACTATTCCCACTGATGAGAAGGTCCATAACTTTTTCTCAGCTTTGTTTAGTATGCAGTATCTTCTACAAGAAACTATGAATTTTTTGCATTACCATGAGATTATACAGGGCCAGATAATGCCTAGACCTAACAGAGCCATATGAAAAAGTTGGAAGCCACAGAAATTCTTTGCGTCTTGTATACCTTTAGCTTAGCTGACAAGGATCGCAACCCTAGAAAGTATGAGAAAAATGGGCAGGGAGCAGGCAGACTCCTTCCCAGACACCAGAGAGAAAACCTGACTGATAAAGGGATTTTGCAAATTATGTCTTGACCACTGCAACTGGGAAAGCCAACATGTCACTGCTTTCCTCAGGGCAGTGCATCTATTCTTTCTTACTACCATGGGCAGCACATAACTAGCATACATTATCCCAAAGAAAAAATAACAGTAGTGAAACCAAACCAAACCATTATTTTCACTCTTATGTATTTAGAAATATATCAAATAGATGGTAACACCTTAAAAATGTATCTTTTAAAAACAATTACTAACATCATTCATCCATTTTAATTAAAAAAGACCAAACTTTCTAGTAACATATGCACTACCAGGTGCAGACACTGGTGCAGGTTTAGTATTATCCTCAATAAGCCAAATACTACCACTAGGTCATGGCAACCTGAGGAGAAATCTCATTTGTATGTTATGTTGCAAGTCACTGTGGACCAGTTGAAGGTGAAAAAAAAACCTCTTTAGGACTATTAATCAAAATGTTTAATTTTAGTTTTAGTTTAAGTTTAGTTTAAGAGTGGCATTTTGTTCATGCCTGTTTAGTTGAGGAGTATACTATTCAGTAGTGATTAACCCTTTTGCAGCAACAATTAGTTAACATTAAGTTATTACAGGTAGAGGAAATCATGGCACTACAAGGTATTCTCTTACATAAATAACAAAATATAAGGTATATGAGTGTAAATATTGAAACAGAAAATAAGTTTGCAGTCACAGGATCACACAACGGTTGAGGTTGGAAGGAACCTCTGGAGATCATCTAGTCCAACTTCCCTGCTCAAGCAGGATCGGCTACAGCAGGTTGCCCAGGACCCTGACCAGATGACTTTTGAATATCTCCAAGGATGGAGACTCTGCAACCTCTCTGGGCAACCTATTCCAGTTGAACAATACACTTGAAACCATTACACAGTTCTAGAACTGATTTATTTGTAATCACCTAATCTTATTTGGATCCACCTTTCCTCTAAACTTTCAGTTTTTTCACCAAATGAAAGACATTCATTATGACTAAGCCGATTCGTAACTCCTATGCCTTCATGTTTTCCCTAAAGCACTTGGAAACAATCCTGTTTGTTTTATTTATTTGGGTTTAGGTAAAATATAAACTTAAGAAAGGACCTCAAGAACTCAGAAAAACTTCAGAGTTGAAATTCTGCCAGGTAACATAAACTAGAACATACACTATGACAGGCAAAGAGCAATTAAGAATAAAAGGTCAAAGAAGCTGTGAGAAATAAAAATAGTCAGAGATTTCTAGAAAAGAAATCATAATTTTAAATTAGTTAAGAATGCAAGGGGTACATGTGTAGACAGTACCATATGCCATTTAGAATGCTAAAGAGAGGGGACAGACAAGTAGAATGGTGAATTAATGGAGGACATACCTAAATTTCTTTATTCCTTCATTTGTTCCTTCCTTTCTTCACTTCATTAATCTCCCTGTCAAAGAAGGGCTGGTTTTTACCACACATTTCATTGGAGTTTTAGCTAGTTAATGGGGATTCCACAAATTAATCTGAGACAGCTCTAGAATTCAGTGGATTATGCTTTCAAATAATATTTCTAGACATTACCTCTATTTTCTTTCTCATATTCTCATCCCATTATCTCAGTTTACTATCTTACAGAGGTTGTCATTAAAGATTTAGCATTAACACCAGTTACCACACCAGCGTGTGAAATACTGAGCCCATTTTCTCTGATAGGATAGATATATCAGGGTAGGTATTTTAATGGCAAACTCTCTCATTATTTTTTTCCATGATTACCATTTAAAGCCTTCAAATATTTATAGAGTTTTATCACGTCTCCTCATGGTCAACACTTACCAATAGTTAGAACGTAATCTTTTCTAGCGAATCAGCTTCCCCAGTCTCTTAATGCATTTTTGCTTCTATATTCTATTCCAAGGTCACTTTTCACAGGAAATAAAAACAGGCTGATGTATGGCATAAAAACGATGAAGCAATTTGAGGGATTCAGTAATAGCAAATTATCAGGACTGAATGATCTCCCTCCAGAATTCTGAAGGTAAAAATTAAGTACAATATGTATTGATAGGGACAAACATTGTCTTTTTAAGATAATAATGGTAATAATAATATATAACCCTCCCCCACAAAGTCCCCTTCTTCGTACTGATTGGAAATGCACTAAGCCCTTGGTTCTGCTTTCATGATTTGTTCTGCAGGAGCAGACTCTAGAGTTTACAAGTAGGGTGGTAATGCCGATGAAGATCTATGCAAGATCTGTTTGCAAAGAGCAGCTAGCTAGCTTGTGTTACAAATTTTAGGGAATCCCATATTTAAAAACGTAACAATAACTGAATTGGACCATCAATGAGATAAGATTTCTGGGTGCTCTAAACCTGTGATGCAGGCATTACTGTCATACCATCATACTAACCACATGCTGTTGGCTATAGGAGCACATCCAGGTTTGTTTGAGAAGGACACTGAACATAGGTTTAATTTAGTGTGTCAGATTGCAAAACAAGCAGTTAGGCCTTGGTCTGAGGCTGACTGACATCAGTGGAAACACCTGCACTTGCTTTGGACTCTGCTTTAATCCAGAGTCTGTAAAAGGGAAAGCTAGGTCAGTGGGGGTAGGCAAAAAACCAAAGGGCTTGTCCTCAGTTATATTCACACCCACAATATATAAAATAAAAGGGAACATGGTCAGACAAAAATAAAGGATTGTTCTATCCGGCTTGAAATCAAAAGGTGGAATCCACTGCCATTCACTCAGATATTTTGGCTAGATTTTTTTAAAGGGTTAGATTAGTTCATTATTAATATTCATTATAATTATTCTCATATAAATAGACAAACATGTGACTATTTAGGGTGAATGCTCTTTTTCAGCTTCAAAATTCTACAACCGAGAGCAAAGTTTGGCTATCTAAAAGTAATCAAACCGAATGCTTCATGTTGTACAGTAACCTGTTTGCCTGAAGAGGTCAGGAAGGAAATATTTTCCCACACTAATGGGTAACCTCAGTTTCATTTTTCAGTGGTTGACGTGTTCTTGAGGTACTTGCTTGTTACCACTGGAGACAGAACATGCCATTGTGTAGTTCTTTGTGGCAAAGGTGCTACCACTCCAGTTAGGAGAAAACATTTAACATTCAAGAAAACATTTAATAGTTGCTCCTTTTGCTTCTTAAGGTATAACTTAATCATCTGTCTTTCTGTTGTCCTCTGACTTTTTGTCTAGCTCAGTTACACTTTCAGTCATTCAAATCTAATTTTAAAGATACATTGTAAATCTTTAAACCTGGGCTTTATTTATTAAAAAAGAAACAAACACAAAGCTAACGTATAGCATTCAGTAATTGTGATTCTCCTATATGCGTAGGTACAAAATTCCATGAATACACCTCTGCCTAATGAGAAAGCACAGGTGTTCTGACAAGCAAGAACAACAAATAAAAAAAAGTTGCTATTCTGTCAAATACTGTGTGCATATCAAGGATCTAGAATACAAAGCAGACTTAACAGCAATCACATTTTGAGCAGAATTCACTTGAATGTAACACCTTTTCCCTCTAAGGTTTTGAATGTGGTATCTTAAAGAAGATCACACAAATTACTCATTCTGCGAACAAAGGCTCCTTTTTGAAAGCTGTCAGCTTGCTGACAGTTATGATGAGCATTTACTTCAGGCTTGTAAAACATATTAATCAAACTTGTTCCTATAGCTTCAGTCCAAGGAGGGTTACTGTTTCTTTTAGAGAAATGTTTTACATAAAGGAAGAGCTCTGAATACGTATACACCTTGAATGCAAACCACCATCTATGCCATTCATTTATTCATAATGAATAAATACTAGTCTACACCAGGCTTAAGGAAGACTGAAGCAGTATATGGAAATCTGTTTATTAGGAGACTATCTGCAGAAGACCTATGCACCATTCATTGAACCTTGAAAAACATTTGAAAATATGGGTTGCATTTGCAAACTTCAATGTATGACATGGAGAGCTGGCAAGCTGCCTGGTTTCTACTTAAAGGATTGTCATTCTGGGAAAAATAAATTTCTCTAACTAGACAAAAGTCAATGTTTTCATGTTTTACTGCAATCAAACTGATATGGCTGACAATTTAATRTCTCAACACTTAAAATATCTGTGGATAATCAGTTACCTCAATCAATCATAACTACAAGATTTCTCTATTTTCAAAGTCTGTATACATATGACTGAGATATTTAACAGTTTAGAGAGAAACCTCCCCATCCTTAATCCTTCATGATTTCTCTTGAGCCATGCAGTTAATTTGTTGCAAATGCATGATTTGAAACGTGCTGAAAAAAAAAATCCAACGCTGCACCGTAATCAGATTTTAAAACCTTTGTGTTAATGTCCTGTTTTATTTAATTTTATGTATATTTTATAGTCTGCTTGCCTGTCAAAAAGATGTGGAAATGTTCTGGCATTCCAGCTGAAGACATCATTATGAGTGAGAAAATGCTCAAGGCTTTTTCAAAGGGGGTGCTGAAACATACATTTCTCTTCTTTGACTCCAGGGGATGCTAACAGCTGCCCCAGCAGAGAGGTACCGTGAGGTCAAAGGCTAGTGGTGCCCTGCACCTTCAGGATTTGACTGTGACCAAAGTAGATAGGTAGTTTCTCAAAACTAATAATAAAAATAGCAACAATGATGAGAAGAAGAAGCTGACAACAAAAATGAAAAGGAACCTGCAAGAAGTGAATTCTGGGTAGTACAACACTTGGCAGAGCTGATTTTAATATCTGACAGGTTGAGTTCACTAATATTTGCTATTCATATTGACATGAAACTTCATACAGTTTTAGAGATTTGTATCTATTAAGACATGCAGCAGTGTTCCTACAACATGAGAACAAGTTTGTTAGCGCCTACCATTCTTCTTCCATGATAAAAATTGATATGAACTGTTTTAAATGCCTAGCAGATAATTACTCTGAACACTCAGTAAGGAAAGCTACATCTTTAGAGCCTGCTTTATCTTTAAAAAAAGAAACCCAAAACACCAACAAGACAAAACAACATTCTTCTCCTCCTCTCCCCCCCCCCACTCTTCCCCCCTTCTCTTTTGTTTCTTTGATTACTTGGAGCCTTGTAATCAAACTAAGCTTAGTTTCAGGACCCTTGGGGCAGTATCTCTTAGTTCCCTGTCAGGCTGCGTTGCAAAACAATCAATCTTGCTCTTGCACTCACTTGGCGGAAGTGCCACGACACGAAGAGTGCAATGCTTTGCTCTTGCTGTGAAGCTTTGATGACAAAAGTTTTTATCAGAAGCCGACTGTATTTTGGGTTATGAATATGCAATGACTCTCATTAGTATTGAAGCACAGGAGCATGGGCTGACATCCCCCGCCACTTTTAGCTGCTGCAGAATCGTCTAATGAATTGTCTTGCTCTTTCACTCACACAGGCTTTTCTGTTATGGCTCCCAGTTCCAAGGGGAGTTGCCCAGTTTGAGAATACTATTGACTGCAGAAATTAATTGCCAAGAACTGTTCTTGATTTTGTTAAACAATGTTGAGACAGTGTTTAAATTGTCAAAACAGAAAACCATTAAACTCTACAGGAGATAAAATCATCACGAGTGAAAGAACCTGTATGTCTATATACCATGTGTAACAATTCACAGGCACATAGGGGTGATGTAGATATGCATACAGTCTTGCAATCATACATACACATACAGACAAATATACACGTATGTATCAGCAAAATCAGGTCTCAGAAATCTGACCTTCTCTTGATTTATCTGTTATTCTTCCAACTAGAACAAACAGGGATAACAGAAAGTTCTCCAAATGAATAGGACTCCAGTACAATGTTATTTGATCAAGTCTTTAATATTCTTTCTTTTTCCTCTGGGACCCTGCCAAACATTTTGCAGTTCACACACCTGCAATCTTTCATGAATAAGTTACTGATAAGGATGTTTCCAACAAATGATTAAGATATCTGGCTTGATTTGTAGTATTTGAGGAGATGCGAAAGCATTCAGAAAGAAGCGGAAATGACCCTTTTCCCCCAAATGGTTAAATTAAGTATTTTTTTTTTTTCTATTCACCTGAAATTTTTTCTGACATAAAAGGAGCTTTTGTGACTCTCTACAGATTGTGAAGGATAGAGCGAATTGAAATGGATAATATATTCTAAGAAGCATAAGTAGCGTTCTGAAAAGGTGTGCACATACTGCAAATAATAAAGAATATGAGGTCTTCCCAAGAAGACGTCAGCCCCACACAATTCTTAATCCATGTAATCAGTAATGGAAATGGCCCCAGTGCAAGGAGGAGGATCTGTTTAATTTTGACTGCGATTTTTGGCACTGTTACTCTAATGTGAGCTTGGCTTACCTCTTGACCCAACCCCAGGAGTGCCTGTTCTCATCAGCTGGAGAAAAAAATAAACATAAAGAACATCTACATGTTGGGACTATCAAATGCAAGTGCAGTTTAAAATAAATGCAGTTCTGACAAAAGTGGCTCAAGTATCATACATCAAACACTTGTTACCTCTCTTGGCCTTAGTGATTGCACGTGACTAAGAAAGAGTGAGTGATAAAATCTGAAGAAAGATGAAACCAATCTGGACCTTTTTAAAGACCATCAATCATTCTGCGCAGCCATGATATTATTAGTTCCAGTAAGTCTTGTTCTCCCATTTTATGGACATCATAAACCCCCCACCCCTAGACCAATGCTACCATGGGAAATCATTTTTATGGGCAGCATCTTAGTGTGGACCAATCAGATCTAATCACATAACAAGCTACTGAATTATTCAACGTTCTCCCTAATTTTGCATTCTTCCTGCACTTTGCTGTCACTGCAGGGTTTTAAAAGTATGTGTTTTTACAATATTTATTAAGAAGATAACCACACACAGGAATTTTGCTTTCTCAATATCTTTCAATGATCTTTTGTTCCTTTAGATTGTTACAATATATAGATTACTATATAGAGAACATTCCTTCTAAAAAGAATAGCAATCCACAGTGCGGCACTCAGCTCTGAACTCTTTCAGCTTTTAAAATACTGAATATAAGGACAACAATAGTGAAACAATTGTGTTCAGACATAAAATATTCACATTTACTGAGCAAACTGTAACCAGCACGTCTCTTAGCTGTTGCTATGAATACAGGGCTCACATTGTATATGAAAATATTTCAGTTTTAATTGCAAATCTGTGCAGAGATGATTTGGGGTCTGTAATTAGCACATAAATTCCAGACTTTGTGACTGCTGTGAAAACACATATTATTTATGGAACGATTATCTAAATATAATTCAGTGTTTTTTGCTTTCAACAACTACTGTATAAGTCTGATTTAATAAAATGAGAAAAAATTTCCTTCTCTTACACTGCTGTTTACATTATGAAGCATTCATTCCTGTGCACTGCCATTCCCCACTCCATGTGCAGTGGACTTTGCTTTCAGTGACTCCATACTTCACTCACACCTTGGGGAGGTTTCTTCACAACCATAAAGTGCCAGGCACTTAATTTGTTTAAAATGAAGGCTTGGATTATGCAAATAGCTCTGAATTGAATGAACTGAGTGTGTTTGTGTGACCTCCATCCTCATGCTTTTCATTCAGGCTAGAAGTGGGAATAGATAGGAGACCTGCCTGAGCTGGTTTTAAGCCACTGTATGCATATTTCTAGTTATCTGGACAGGGTTACTAGAAGGACAAAGTGGTCTCTTGTTCCCACCCACTTACTGCGAACTGCAGGCTCAGCCACTTCTAGTTCGCGTCAGTTGTAACTGGCAGAAAATATCATCTTTTCTGTTGGAATTCTTCCTTACGGGTAATCCCATGTGTTTTCAAAATTAGTTGCTCACACAATCCTTTTAACAGCAATAAGTTTTGGGATTCTCTGGCATTCTAGGGTTTAAAATGTAATTGTTGGTTATACAGAACTAAGCTTTTCCCTTGCCAGTTTTGCCCTTATCTCTAGGTTAAGGGCTGGAGCTGCAAGTGAGGGGCCTGGTCACTGTATGTGCACCAGGAAGCAAAATGTTCGTATGCCACATTAACAGATGAAATAATAGAATAAACACAGTTTAAGACAGTAACAGCAAAAATACATAGTATAGACTTAATTTACATCAGGAAGTGACCAACTTGAAACTTTCTCCTTTCGTAACTTTTATCACCCTCTTAGAATTACTCTGTACATAATTTCGATATCGTTGAAGTAAAATTCTTTTCCACTCTTTGCCTGAATCCCAACTGAGAGACACCTACTGTCTTACTGACTCAGCAAGCCCAGTTACGCAGAGAGTTCTGTAACATAATAACCTTAACGACCACCATGGTAATAATAGTAATAATCACTATCAGAATCAGCTCACCTCTCCGAAGGCTGCGTCCAGACTGGCTTTCTTCCCCTTGTGTAGATTATAACGTAGGCCTTATCCATGCAAACCCTATGCCTTTAGGAGCAGCCCTCAGCAGAGAGACCTAGTGGGAAGAAAGCAGATGGGCTAGATACCAACCCAGTGGCAAAAATGTGGAGGTTCTTCATGTGAGGCTACTGGGATTTGTCTGCCAGTGTTCAAACCTTTGGCAAACAGCTGGCTCCTGCTCTGGAAGTGATACGTTCCCTTTTGTCCTTCTGATTGTCAGTGATAAAGCAAGGCAGAATATGTGCAACTACATACCTCACAGCCCTGCAGTCAGTTTTGAATTTAGATTTGAATTGTAATATCAATGTCATGGTGCACATGCTCTGAGAAAGTAGTTACGAAGAATAATTGAGAGATTCAGTGTGAAGCCACTGAAAGCTGTAATTTAAAGTTCCAGTACTACTATTACCATTAAAATTTAAAGTGAGAGAGATCCAACTATGAGTGGTTATTTTCTTAAATAAAACCATATTTCTATCCTATGTGAAACATTCATTTCTGACTACCAGTCACTGTCACCAGAACCTATCTTTGTGGCTTCTGGTGTCAGAAGAGATGGTGAGCCTTATGCCTGTGACAATGAAAGAATCAACAGGGAAGCAAAGCTGGGAGCCTCTTTGGAGACAACGGAGTAGACTGATTTATATGATAATCAGCAATGGATCCAGCCTCCACACTTAGCAAAATGAAGCACAACTTTAGTAGCACATAAGCAGAGACTAAACAGGAGCCCAGACCTGGCCCTTGGAAACTGGAAATGGTATCCGGCACTTATTAGCTAGTCTATTCAAGCATACAAAAAATGCTTCTGAGTATTTATTTGGCTGGTACTAAACCTAGAAAACTTAGATGAGCAGGTTACAGAATTACAAAATTACTTTAAAACGTCAGTGGGACAGGTGGCAGGAAAGCTTCAGGACTGCAAACCCTTGTACTAACCTCACAGTATTGATATTTTTTCCTTAATGCCTGGCATGATGAGATGCCATAAGAACCTGAACTTTTACTGAAAAAGGAAGTCACTGCTTACTGGGAACAAATAAATTCTTAACAAAGAGTCTCTTAGAAAGTGGCAGAATTCTGCTTTCTTTTGTACAAGGACTTCCAAAAGTCAGAGCAGTATTTGGCTCATGGGTAGCTGTAATGCAGTCTAGGAATTTATGGAAGTAGAGCTGCCATCGAAATACCAGCCAGGCCATCCAATGTACATATGTAAACAATTCAGATCAATCAGATTGATTTTTTCATGTTACTATCAACATAAATGCATTTCAGTTCCAGACACAGAACAATGAATCCAGTGTTTTCAGGTGAGAGCAGTGACGCACAAATAACCTGGGACAGCTACCAACAAGTATCCAGGTGGAAAGAAAAGCAGAGTGCTTTCTGAAAACCTGACAGAATCAATTATTTCTCCTTACAAGTGGTATCAGCATATTAAGTTATTTTCCTAGCCAGCTGTCAAGCAGCTGCATACAAGATCATGACATATTGTTCTCACTTTCAGTGATGCTACTAAATAGGAGAATGTGAGAAGCTTTCAATACTTTGGTCATCATCAGCTAAAACAGTTGTCATTTATAAACCTCGCATGTAACAGAAGCGGAAATGATCAGAAGGAAAAATCAGAGAAATCCCTCAAACGACACTAGACAGCATTCATTGGGAGTAGTTTAATGTAGAAGAAGGATGTTCCCTTCGAAGGCACCTCCAGAGAGGCAGGAAATGACTGCAAGAGCAGAACAGAGAAATACATCCACCAAGTCACAGAATAAACTTTCTGTTTAGTAGTCAGGTACATCTACATTACAAAAGAAAGCTATAGAACAGAGTACAGAGACAATGCTGTGATGCAGTGCATCTTYTCCTTGGGTACTTTTGAGATCAGAAATAGAGAGCATCTGTGRAATAGGCATTTAATTATGGACTATAGACTGTGATGGGCAGTAGCCTTCTGGAATACTGGCAACTGTTGAGGACAGTGATGAGGGTTCAGTGTTGTCTGCTACTTTAAACATTTGAAATGGGAAACTGCACAGCAGCCAGAGGCTAGTACTGCTCCATACTAGATGCTGTGCAAACACAGAATCAAAAAATCTGTTCTCTGCATCTAAGAGCTTACAATACAGTTAGTTAACTGGAGAAACTTTACAGCCCTGCTAAGACAACACTAGCAGCGATTCTGAACTCTTGAGGTAAAAATTCATCCCTTATGTTACTTCACTGGCATCTCTGCACTATACCAAGAATGCATATGGTTCTGTGTTTGATCTGACTGGGGCTGACTCAGAGCTGGTCTGCAGTGCAAGTAAAATTCCACCTTGTAGCAGCACCAAAGCAACTCTGCCAGGCATCAACCTTGTGAATACCAGGGCTAACTGACCTCCTTGATTCAGCCTGGGCTGAATGCATATAAATAGCCTGGGCTGAGACAGACTAAGGAGATGTAGAGGAAAGGGGAATCCAGCTCTGCTCTCTCCTCTTTGGGGCAGGCCATCACCTGCAAGATATTTTCCTGCAGCAGCAGTGGTCTTGCAGAACTGACCTATCTGTGGAATTGGGTGGCATTACATAACTGCTTCTGCTCCTCTTTTGAGCTGTTGGACCATCCAGGAAGAGTTCTGTTACCACTGACCGTGTGTAGTGGTGGCCTGGTGAATGCTTGTGAAAGCATTCAAGGAGGAACACATTCCGTATAGATGGACAAAGCTGTGATCTGCTCCAGACTCAAAAAAGTAAGTTTTTATGTTATGCACTGTAGACATTCCTTACCTGTTTTAATTTTTAACAGAAACGTTCCTTTTAAAGTATCAGGAGCGGTATGAGTTTAATGTGAGCTCAGAGGACCATGCAACACAAGCATAACTGACTCACTGCCATCACTTGCTATAGATACATTTTACTTTCCCTTTCTTAAGTCTGTTGAAGTTCTTAACGGAAGCAGAACATGCTAGGGAGCTGGCATTTGACACAGAGCTTACAACCTAGTAGTCAGTATTGAAACTGGATTTGAATTACTGTGCAAGTAATTGCCGCTAAGAAAACTGGAGTAAAAGAGCTGTGAAAAGACATAAAGCACCTGCATAGGCAAAGGAAATCAGGAGTAACCTCTGTTTACAGAGGTCAAAGGTTTGAATTTTTATTATTGTACCAGGGAACTGAAACCACTTTTTAGGTGTGTGGCTTTCCCCTGTAAATTTAGAGTTTTGTCTTATATGGAAGTTTTGTGTCTTTCCACTAATCAGTGTCACAAGTAAAAAGTCAAACAGATGAACAATATTTGCACTGAACCTTTGAACTGTTGGCCCAGTACTATCACTCTTTTTAATCACAGAGTAGTTCAGTGTTTAACTAACCTTTCATCTTCTCTGTCTCCCCTTGTGCTATATTACCCCATCTGCAATAAACACTGAAGAAAGCTGTAACAACCTGAGTAGTGACTATAACCTGTCCTCCCCTTAATGACAGGTTTATGCAGTTCGTCAAAACCCACCATCTGAACAAATAAGATTGAATTACTGCAATGACTGGTGAACTGGATATACTCTGAGCTGAAATAAAAGCACTGAGGTGTCTACTTATTAGGGGCTTCCTAATAGAAGTAGTCTAGGTGTCTTACTGAAAGACAGCCTTACTGTCATCTAGGGTGTTTTCTGGAAGCCAAAACAGTAAAAAAAMCCCCAAAAAACAAAAAAACCCCACTGAGAAACACAGTCTTTGCTGTATTCACAAGACAAAACCCCATAACTGAGAAAACATCACTGTTCAAAAAATTTGAAGCCACTCTCAATTTTAGAGGATAGATTGGTGCAGAAGTCATCTCTCTTTGTTCCAGGATTACTGACAATGTGCAAATATTGCACACAGAGTTCCAGACCAGACTGATGTTTCTGTTAAAAAGCTCAGTAGTGATGGTGTCCGTTGTACTTAAAAGTTCCCACTTAGGTTTCAGAGTAAACACCACACTGAGTAGAACCAGAGCTCTTCTATTCTCTCAGTGCTTTTTGTTTCTCTTTCTTAACAAAGTGCTTAGTAAG
Organism: Apteryx rowi; assembly: GCF_003343035.1. Lineage (NCBI taxonomy): Eukaryota > Metazoa > Chordata > Aves > Apterygiformes > Apterygidae > Apteryx > Apteryx rowi. The sequence goes on from NW_020449919.1 coordinate 869,911, forward strand.
AAGCAAACTAGAAAATGAAAATCTTTTTGTAGGTTTTTACAGAGAAGCATGACTTCACAGCCATTTCTTGATTCTGCAAACAGGTATAACTAAATGCATACAGGTAGTATAACTTAGTGACTTCTGGAAGTTACTCCTTACCTGTAATAGCATGAAACAGAGAAGGTGAGGATCTACTTAGTTGTAGTTTGGGGCTGTAGTTCTATTTCCAGCTCTACCAATGACTCTTTTGGTAGTCTTGATAATGTCATTTATTTCTTCCGCATTTCAGTGTATTCACCCGAAAATGAATATATTAATACTTTCCAATCTCATAGTGAGGCTAGGAGTCTTGATTTACGCTAACAGAACATTTTGAGATCCTTATACCTTTACACAGAAATGTAAAGCTGTAATTATTACTGGAGATTAGCTGGCAGGCCACATGTATCACCTTACAATATCCCCCTTTTTTCCTTTCCATTAACAGACCTTAACTCAAATCTTATAAAGATATTATTTCCACAGGAACAGAGGTGAACAAGGCCGTTAGAACTGTCACTGAGACAAAGGAAAATGTTTTCTAGTTGAGACAGCTCATTAACAATCTAAGCAATGGTGGAATCAGCACTTGGGGTAACTCCAAAACCACCTACTCAAACTGACTAGGAAGATAGTTAGAGACAGATCCTGGTGGCAGGATGAAAATTTCCCCTAGCTGGGCTCCTGTGATTTATGTTCATGGCTATTAAAAGTAAAAGAAAGAAAGGTTTCAAAGCTGTGTTTGTACTCGCCAGCAGAGCTGTTTGTGATTTCCATTTTGTTGAAGATTTTTGTTTCTGTTTTATACATTACCAGCCAGACAAAAAACAAAGACTTTTACTAATTCTTATTCCCCGCCACTGACATCATGAGCAGATATACATTTGGAAAAGCTGTTTAGAGTATTCAGTTCAATTAGCATGTTAGTGTTGTTCCTGGACTGGAGAATGTATGTAACTATGCATGCTCCATTATTCACCATTCTTTCAGCAGAGGAACTAGAGAGGAGAAGAAAAAGAGAGGAAATTTGTAACCTGTTCATCTGCATTCCTCTACCTGTGCAGTACTTGTTCTGCCAGACAAACAGAAAACGAGTATGTGTGCATCTGTCAATTAACACCTTCATGAACAATAAAATGCCCTTCTATATAAAATAGAGGGCACTACTCTAAGGTTCTTAGTTTATGCTTCCTTCTTGTCATATTCTTCCCTTAGTTCTTTAGTTTATGTAAGCAAAAAATACATGAATTACATTCACTTAGGAGCTGGAACCAACTAGCCTCCCGAAGTATAGGATTTGGAAGCGAATGCAGGAGCCACCATTAAAACATCTTTCACTTCACCATGTTTACATTAGGAGTACCTTATTAGGTATACTGAAGACAGCATCACTGGGGGCAAAAGTATCTCACAGGAATCAACCTCAGTTTCAACTTCAGTTTGGCCCTAATTCCTGAGAAATCTTAAGGGTATGTTTAAGACTATCTTTACTCAGGAAAGCCTCATTTAAATCCATTTGAGATCAATAGGATTCATGAACCCTTTTAAATACAGGCATATGTGGTTCCAGGCTAAACAGACTTTACATTTTGGATGCAAGAGGAAAAAAGAAGTGAATGTTGCTGTACGACCTTCATTTTAGTCCTAACATCATAACTCCTACTTCCCTGGATATAAAAGGTCAGTGGTTAGGCAATATATATTCTCATATTTTGGTTAAGAAAGATGTTGCTCTAATGAGCCTGAATTACATCAGCCACAATTCTTGCCTACTGGGAACCTTGAAACAGTTACCCGTGGCAAATCTGTCCATGTATGGTCTCACTAAAGGCATGGAGAAGTATCCAAGCTTCTCTGAGTACAATTAAAGACAAAACTCCCCAAGCCATTCCAGTACTCTACGAGATTCTCAGTCTCCTCTTCTAGGTTTGTCCTTGCTTTCAGGCAAAGGAAAAAGAATTAAACCAGCAGACAGAAAACCAGGGAACAACTGCACTGCTGGTCAGGTTTGTTCCTCCAGCTCTGTAGTAGGCTCAAAAAATGCAGTAGGAATGGGAGGGTGAACAGAGGACCAGGAAAGGGACCATCYTCGCACAATGAAATTAAGCGGTCCAGAGCAGAATGATCTGAACTCTCAGTATAGACAGGGCCATAACGTTCTGAAGGATAAGGCCCTTGATTTAAAGCACCACTGGAAACCTAGAGGTAAGTTAAACTGTCAGATATAGTGAAATGATGACAGATCTGTCCATGAACATCCAGGTCAAGGAGCGGATGTTCCTCAGTAATATTCAGGACTATAATCATACACAGCAAGACAGACACATAATGGAAGAAGGAAAAGAAAAATTCTCCTTCATCCCCCACTCTCTCAGCCCACTACCTTGCATAACCTCTTGTAGCTTGAAGCAAGACAAGCAAGTCAGCATTTCACACCATCCAACAGCTTTGACATGACAGGTATGGTATTTTCTTACCCACAGAATTGCCAAGGAAATCCGCCCTAGCAAAAGTGCAAAAGTTTTCAGTATAAGGAGGTGGAGTGCAAAAACTGGCTTGTAGGCAAAGGTTGAAATGACTCAATCTGAAACAAAATGTAAAGCAATTATTGTTAGGAGAAAAAAAGATCATGCTGACATTTAAAGGCTGCAGTGATAGTATCTGTCCCTTCCAAGGCTGACATAACCAGCCTTGATCTGATCCCCAAATGTTTTTGGATTTTTTTTTTTTTTTGGTATTTGGGATATCCTTTTTTTGGAGGTGGGAGACACTGGCATGGGTTGCCTTAACTTCAGTTGTTGATGCAGAGAAATAATTGCCACCCCAGAAAGGTAATTACATATGCCATTGTTTATACACATAATAGGCCTGGAAAAGCATGTTCTGCAAACAGAAAAAAAGAAAATCCGGCTTTCACATCAGGGCGGTGCACTATGTAAAGTGACAGATTGCCACAAATAGCATTCAAACTCTTGCACATTAGTGGTTGATTTTTCTTCTAGGGAAGAGAAGGGGGAAGGGATGAGCACTGTGGAAAAGGGTGGAGAAAAAAAAAGGAAGACAATTTTGTTCAACAGCCACGGTAATATATCCAGTGGTATTCGCTCTCCTGATTTCTGTTAAATGAACCTGATCTTTAAGAAGTTGTTTTTAAAGTCACTTCCTTAAAGGGACATTTTCTGTTGTTGCCATCTTGTGCAAATACCACTTCTTCTAAAGTGGCCTTAATTTGAATTTCTCTGAAAGCAGACCAAATAATCTGGTAGAATATTGTATGGCATGATGCATCCCCTCACTGTGCCTTTAGTACCACAGAGAAAGTGAATTTAGGTCACAAAAGTACAGCTAAAGTCTCTCTTTTTTTCCCCTGCCACCATGATACAACTAACAACAAAAGAATAAAACAAACAGTGTGCTATGATGTCAAAACCTTTTCTTTTTTTAAAATGCAAAATATGTATTTCTTCCAAATATTTAAAGTATCAGGGCTGAACAAAAAAAACCATATGTATTTCAATATTGAACTGAGCACTGTTAGATGCTGAAGCAATTCATAGCAGGCTATTCTCTGCTGCAGTGTCCAGCAAATTGTATGACCTGCTTGTTAGGCTTGACAACAGTGTTTTACCTAACAAAGGCCTCAACAGCTCGGAGCAGCGGAGGAATGTCAAAATGAGCACATTTCACACACAGATGTGTGACCGTAATAGTCTATAAGGAGATGCATGGGGTGGAGTGAAGGGGGTGGGGGTGGGGAAGGCTAACAGCAGTAGGGACATGGCCCTGCTGACCACATTTAATCAACCCTTCTGTAAACAATTCAACATTTTCATTGTTCTCTAAAAACTAATAAAGAGAAACAAGCACTTTTCATTCATCTTGAAGTAATTTTCTGTCAGGTTTGAGCCCCTTGTGGCCTACAGCTTGTGCATTGCTAGCTGTGTGATACAACAACTATTTCAATTTATTTTACAAACTCTGGCCATTCGCATGTCAGTTAGTGTTCACCAAGCCGGCATCTGAAATTGTGCAGTTAACGAGTTTTACAACATTTCTATCAAGAGAAACTGTTTAGCATAACTGACTCTTAAGGAGTTATTATACCTCTAAAAATCCATTTTAAGGGGCATTATTTAAATAAAATAGAAAAACGGTTCACTGCCTTTTAAAGGGGCTACAAAAAAAGTCCATCAGATCCAGTGCAGTAATCCTCAGCTTAAAGCACTCTTGAGAGCACTTCTGGGAATTATCAGCATAATGAAATGTTTTGTGAAATGTCCAGATAGATTCCTCTACTCAACAATTTTACTGCAGCATATTTATTTTCCTCCTAGCTTTTAAAGAAGTGAATTACTTTTTTGAGGGGATGACTCTACATTGTGCAGATTAACTGAACACATTATTACCAAGGCTGTAGTATAAGTGAGAGGTTCAGTTTGTGTGCAGTCTATATACATCTGCAGAAAAAAAAAGTCAAGTCCTTTATGCTGTACTCAGTTCTAAAAGGGTTAAATCACAATGAGGCTTATGCAGATTTGCATTTCTCTTGTACTACATTTTTCCCATACTCTTAAACAACTTTGTTATACAGTGGCACCTGTAAAATGCTTTATTGAAAACAGTTCTTAAGTTAATTAAACAAACAAAAAAGGCTATAATACTGAAATTTGGCTTAAAATGCTCTAAAAAGGAAAGGTTTCTGAATTTTAACTTAAAGAGTAGCTATCTACACATCAATTATGATGACCAGTGCCCCAAATCTGCTAATACCAGGAGTCCATAGCAGTAGAAAACTGCAGCGTATGAGTAAGTTAATTTTAACATATTAAACTACCTAACAGAGTAAAAACCACACCTGCTACATAAACAAACAAGCATTTCTGCCTAAAATGAGAACTGGTAAGAGAAGAATTATGCTACAGTACGATAACAGGTATGATCCATAGAATGTATGGCTTATCTGCCATTATTAATTCAACATCAACTATTATCTAGTTCAACTAATAGCCTCAGGATTAAGCACTATTCTCATTCTGTTTATGCCGGCATATTGCTAGCAAATGCCAGCAAATTTGGTCCGATGTTTTTAGAGTTTTCCACACCAATTCAAAATGAAGCACCTAACATTGTCAGTACTGGAGATCTGTGAAAAGAAGTTCAGTAACTCTGACCAACAAGGCACACAGGCAATGGTTTGTGGTCTTCTCAGAAGTGGCATCGCAGAATGAAGTGATAACATTTCCACAGTTACCATAGGTAGTACTGTACAAGCAGTTCTAGAGAAGCTGTCTCCCATGGTTTATCACTCTATTGAGACAGAAATGCAAGCAAGATAGCTTCCAGATTGACGAACTTATGACTGGTCAAGAATATTAACTGAGATAACAGACACTTTCCTAACAACCAGGCTACAACTCACTTTTGCAAGATGTTGAGCATTTTGGCACTCACCCTGAACATATTAAGTTTTAAACATACAACCACAGGCAGAGCTGAGTACCCCACAGTTAAAACAGTGGGGTTGTTTACAATCAAGAGTTTTTCCAGATTGGTGCCATACTCCTTAGCACTGTGTTTCAAACCTTTAAATAGCAAGAAAACACATAAAATATGAGAAAAAGGAGAGGGTTTAAAAATATATTTTTCATATTTATGTCAGAATCAATGAAAAACTTGAATAACTACACTTAAATAAGGTATGGGTGACTGGGCTGCTGAAAGGTAGGGAAGGAGGAAGGCTATCAGGTTCCTAGAACAGGAACACCAAAGATATTGAAAGTCAAAATTTAAAAGAACTCAGTGCACAACAGAAGCGTATCAGATTCCAGAGAGGAAACCAAGGAGGGACAAGACTGGAAGTCAGTGCTCATTTTGTATGAGACTGATAATAGGAAAGATGACAAAATAATCAAAGCAGCAGAGGAGTGAGCTGAACTTAATCCTAATGATACTATGCAGTCTTATGCATTCAGGCTCGATAGTCCACAGTTTACTGTGTGGTCAACTAGTAGATGCTATAGGAAGAACAGGAAAGGTCTGCTGGGATGAGGTAGAAATGGGTTAGTAGGAACTCCTACATAGTCCCAATGTTAAGACTGTACCCTCCTCCCTCCTTCAGAACCCCATTTCTTTCTGCTGCTTGGCACGAAGAGGGTTTTGATGAGGAACTCAGAGCCGTATCTACAACTGATGGCAGAGGCAGGAGCTCTAAACCAAAAACATATGGATAATCTCATTTCTGAAGATCTGAGAGTGGCCTTCTTTGCCATCTGACTGGGAGGAGTGAATAAGACGGAAACATCTAAGAGGAAGGCAAGGATAGGAGGCAGCTTTACTAGTATCATGTATTTCAGTACAATCAACTATAACCATGTGTTTTCCATGAGTTCAATATTATGGCAGCAAGATTTCTTTGTCCCCTCATTATTTATGTAAGTATTTTGCCAAAATGGAGAGAAATATTTTTCAAGCATGGACGGAAATGTTGCTGATGTTCTGCTGCACAGTGGAAAGTCTTTTCTGGGGGTGGGAAATGTCTAGAAAAGATAGAAAAACAAAAAAGAGGGCAAGTTTTGGGTATGACAAATGCAGGTGCAATGCATGAAAAACTAATAATTGATCTATTGTGTGACCAAAACCTTGATGCTTGGTCCATTGTTTTATTACTTGTTTGCATAGTTTCAACTTTTTGCATAGCAGTTATTTCATTTGTCTTTCTTGTTTCTAAAAAGACTGGTTTGCTTCCCCAAGAAACAGGCATACCTAATTTACAAGAGATTGTAATATGGTTTAGAGGTGCACAAACTTGAAATGACCTGGCTTGTGTGTCAGAAGAGCCCTTATGACATTCTCACAAAATTCAGTGCAGAATAAGTTCTCTGCCAATCAGCTGTGGGTGGGAAGCACATTGGCTTGGTAAACATGTTTGTCCTTAGCTCTGTGTTGCTGGGAATAGGCTGCTTCAGGTTCCTTAATTAACTTATTTAAAGCTACCTTGGGTATCCTTGATCTCACACTGAAGGCTGCAGTGTGGATATCCCAAATCACTGATATGTGAATGTTACTATTTTAGCCTTGTCCTTACATGTACAGCCAGTCTTCTGGATTATATTCCTCCACATTGCTGGGCTAGCTCTTTTCCATCCTTATTCCCTGAATTTCAACACTTCCCTTATATGTAGGGAGCATGGTCAGTGTAAAGCTGGTTAAGTGCATTCTACCTCTCTGGGGAATTTGTCTTCCTCATTAAACCTTTTTCCTCTTTAGTAAAAGTTTGTGAATGCTTTGCAGTGCCAGGACTGAGTAGAAAGAACATTGCTACTGAAATTTAAAACAATTAAGAAACCAGACTTTAGGTTTAGGTAGACAAGTCTGTCCTCAAATTATACTTTAAAAACATTCAAAATCATATAGAAATAAAAACAAAAACAAAAACTGAGCTGCCACCACATCAAAGCTGACATTGTACAGTAAGGAAGACATTCCTATTCATACCTTCTCTCCTTAGGTAGATGCCAATCTAAATGCCAAATTCCCTTGTTTTCAGCAGAGCTATATATCAGGATAATGAGATTCAGGTCCATGTCAGTTTGGTACCACTAGTAATAATATCAAAAAGCTTTGGTCTGAGATATTGGTGACCTTTGATATTCAGGAAGAAGCAAAACAGGGGAAAAAGGAAAAAACCCTCAAAGAAATAAAAAGAAAAAATTTGAAACTTTTCTTTTAGCTCATCTTTTAAGTATTGCTAGGTGACTGTTAGACCATCTTTCCTTGGCCTTTCAGGATGTGATGACACAGCTACTTGCAAGGAGTTCAAAATACAAGTTGCAAAATTTTAAAAATACAGCAAGCTTCTTTTGCATGTAAAGTTAAAGCTGATTAATGTAACCAACCTCTGTGACTGTTGCAACCATCTGTGATAGTCGGAGATGCAGTCTGCTTCTATCTCTGCATAACTTGTCTATAAAAATAAAGGCATAACAATGTGAATATTTCTTTTGTTGCTTTTTTTCTACCCTCATTTCTAAGAAACAAAGCTTTTGCGATCATTGAGAGGTTGTGTACTGTCCTAATAACTTTTGAACTCACTAGCTAATTACAGCTGGATGGCTAAAGACATGGAAGAGGCTGTGAATCTACAAGTTCATGCAAATTGGCAACCAGGCAACAGACTTCTGTGTGAGCTCAACCTTTATGAGACTCCAGAGAATCCATGCTAAAGAGATGCTTTGGAAACCAGGTTTCAGTAGTTCAACTGCTTATGGAGCCGTAGGAGGAGGACAGGGGGAATCAAAAAAGCCTTCTGGCTGGAAAAAGAGAGGAATACTCCATATCTAACTTAGTTGTGTATGGATGCTATAGTAATAATTTGAGCATGTGTAATTTCATCACACACAATCAGTTAACATCTTTCTTCTCTCTCTCCCTGCACATACACACCAACAATTTGCTTACTTACAAAGTAGAGTGGGAAACGTACCTCACAAAGGTCACGTACATCCAAATAATTATTTTTGACTGGGTTTCAGCATATGGCAGGCTCTTGCCCATCTGTAACATGCACATTGATTCATTAAGACCCAAGTCAGCTCTCAGCTGTCTTTCCATTTATTTCTGAACCACTTCAATCCTGATTTACCCATGGTAACTTTACCTTCCCCTTCCCTTTCAGTCAAGTCAAATGCTGTTCACAGCAAATGGACTGGTTTCAGCTTCACTCCACCAGTTGCCTTAAAAATATAAGGTTAGGCATGAATTCACTCAAAAATGTATCATTTGCAACTTCATAGGCATGGAGATCTGTTTGTTTTTAAAGGATGGTATAAAAGAGAAAAGAGAAAGAATAGGCAGCACATGTTTACCTCATGAATCTAGAAGCTAATTGGATATACTGGAATCTAGGAAAAAAATAAAAATGTCCATTGATATAAAACGTACATTAACACCTGTTCCAAAAATGTCAGGGAAATTCTTTGCAACACCACCAAGCCCAGGGCTAACCTCTTGTAGTGTCAGCTGCTCCTGCAGACCCACTGTGTGAGCGTTTGTGGAATCTGTGGGAAATTTGATCGCAGGTAGGAGGGCTGAGGGGCAACCCTGGCACGAGGCCAGACCCACAAAAGCCCGAGTCAGAAACTGAGTCAGGTGGAAGAGTGGGGTCCAGCTCCAAAGTCATATCCTGCTTTTTCCCTCATTCAAAGACAAGTCAAAGTGTTCTGGCCCGGGCTCCCGTCACTGTATCAGAATGAAAACAAGCAAAATGGAGACTTACAACTCATGTGATTTAATAGCCAGATTTCTGTCATCAGAGTGGCCTGGGCTCTGTCCTGGTATATGATAAGCTTTTGACAGCAAACTGCCAAAGAGACTTAGCCACATATCCCTGGGGTAAACTGAAGCCTTGTCCTTCCTTTGTCATCTTGGCTGGCATGAGGACTGCAAAGATATGTTTCCTTAGGGAAGAGAAAACCCTGTTTTTTTGGGCTCAGCCATTCTCTTGAACTCAACCACTATTTCTATTTTCACTGAGTACAGGATTCACATGCTTTCATCTGTCTGTAAGGAAATTTTCTTCATATGAATAACAATGGCATCACTGATACGGTGATTTTCTTGGGAAGGCCTTGTAGTAGGGTTGCAAGTCAGATGTAAGCTCTAGCTGGCAATTGCATGAGCAACAAATAATACCTTAAATGTCCTGGAACGCTGGTGCTTGATATTTCAGAAGTAGCTTTTATTTATCATTCTGTATGTCAACTACCTGTCACAGATGATGATAATAGCTGCTCTTTCTGGATGAAAGTCAAAAATAAAAATCTTGGTGAATTTTAGAGGCACTTCAAACACGTATTTTTGCATTGTACAGATATTTTACAGATACAGATATTGTACAGATTTTGTGCAATACATTGCATTGTACAGCTATTTTGCATCTTCACCACATTTAGAGTCAAAACCTGAAACAGAAGAGTGGACAATATTTGAACACTGAGTAGCACTAAACTGATATTTGTCAACATCTCATAGTCAGTAAAAGCCTATAATCATAGTCATATTGTGTCATAGCTCCTGTGACAAGTTCTATTTTGTGGGACTTCACCCAAATCCTGCAATGCTGTTGTCCCCATGCTTGTCGAGATAATACAATAAGGAGTGGTGAAGAAGAAAACTGCAAGGGGATATATCAATCACTGCCTATTCTCAGTTACCAGTTTTCAAAGTTCACAGTATAATATTCGGATAAACTGAGGCAGATGTCTTGAGTGGTCTGGTCATACTCAGACCAGTAGAACTCTTTTCATTGATCTTAGTGGATTTAGACCAGATTCCTTGCTCTCTGTCAGCGGAAACATGACACTGGATAATTTACCAAACTTCTAAAGATCTAGGACATTTTGTGTGTCAAAGAAGAAGAAAGAAAGGGAGAATGGAAAGAGTCTCTCTAAAATGCTTTTAAGAATTTTTTTTTTCAGTCTAATGATGCCTTGCAGTATTTTGTGTGCTTTTGCGTTAGTGTGACTAAGGAGAGAAACATGTATTTGCAAGGTTCATATGTCACCTGTAAAACTAGTCTAAGAATGTGGGAACTGAATCTATACATTAGAACTTGAACAACAGGTCAAAATTAAGTTTCAGAATTTCACATTAGTAAGCTAACCTTAATATTAAGAAGTCAGGAAAAACTAACAACTGGAAGTGAAATGAAACAGTGATTTATTTTGTCAAAATAAGTATAATTAAGAAAAAATGCATGTATCCTGTCATATTTTTGTCATGTAAATATATTTGAAAATCCATAGGAAAAAAAAAGCCCATTCAAATATTAATACATAAATTCTTTGACCCAGGGCTCTCTGAAGTAATTTGCCCAATTCCTTTGAATGTATTTTCCAAATGTACATCAAACTATTCACAGTGGTAAGCCGTGCTACAAATTTATCATGCCACATGGTTCTGCAATACTGTAAACAGAAATTACAGAAGGAATGGATGCTATGTTAACATCCGTTGTTTTAAAAGAATTCTCAAAGAGATAAAAAAGAATGACTTTCTTAAACATCCTGATGCTTTTGTCTAATATTAAGGTACTGTCCATGTACAAAATATGCATCTCTTTAACTACGTTATTTTACAACTATTTAACTAAAATGGTGCAAATGCTTTACTAGTTTATGAACTTGGTGAATTACTGAGTTTTGCTAGATTTTTGTCTAAATAAATGTGATCTTAACAGGTTTTCAAACCAATTAATTCTTTTTAAAATAGCAGCTGCACAGGTGCAACTTTTTTATGTAAGATGACATCTAAATTAGGCTACATCTGAAAAGTCAAGTGGTAGCAAACAAATGCTTATCAATTACAAAATTATCACAACTGACTATCTGTCTCTGTTAGATGTCATTACATTGTTTACCACAGAATAGTTCAATTTAGGATAGAAAAGGTGGCTTTCTAAAATTCCTGTGCAATAATTTCTATGTAAACTCTGAAAATGTAACTAATAATATGTCAATGATTACTATACAAAGAGGTTAAATATTACAGCTAATTTCCTCACTGAAATCCAATCCAGGGATTAGCAACAATGGGGAATCTGTTTTATTTGCATTTAATTTGTACCTTCACATTATTATCTCCCATGTTTCAGTTTCAGGAAATGTGGTCTTAGGCTATTATAACCACATTTCATGCTGCAGTTGCACTGTTATTTGAGCTCTATGGTTGGAAACGACTTACTGAAAAAATAAAGCCAGCATACTTTATTTTAATTATACTAGAACTGTGTCTAAATACAAAAAAATACTACAGTATATATTTAATATGGAGCACAGATTAACAGTTTTATGAGACATAAAATCTATCTATATCATTTTCTATTTACAAATCGGTTATAAATCTTTCAACAAAACAAATGCCTACAGTGTAAAAATGAATAAGGAGAGCATCAAACTAGCAATCACATAAGCAGTAAATAACATCTTAATTGGCCTGGAATGTTGGAGTTTGATTTTTTGGGGACTAGCTTTTATTTATTGATCTATATGGCATATTTATCTTTTCAGTGATTTGTACAAGTCTATTCCCTTTCCTCAATATCGGATCCATGTATGGTTTTGTATTGCAAATCCCATCTGGGGAAATAGCCAAGTAAGAGAAGCACTGTTGCTTCTGGAAAAGCCATCCATTTAAAATCTTTCACTGAGGCAAGGATAACTTCACAGTTTTTACACTTTGTCTTCTGATAAGAAAGAAGGGGAAAGAGAGAGAGGGAGAGGGAGAGAGAAGAAATGCTGCTATTATGAAGTTGCCACCCAATGCATGCTTCAACAGTTCTTTACTCTTCACTGGCTTGGCAGCAGTGAGAAAACAAGAAAGGATTCTATGTACACTGGGAAATCTTTTAAATGTTCCTGTGTATGTTCCATTTACTAGTGAGGTTGGCAGAGAGAAATGGATAAGGTAGGTTATATACGTCATGTGCAAGCTCTGGATTCAGTTCTTCACAGAAACATTTGGGTAGATTCATTCTTAATATATCTGTAGTGTTTGAAGATAAACTGCACTTCACTTTGCACATTACACTCTGCTGTGCAGTTGAGAACTTGCGAACTTAATCATTCGCAGCCAAACTGGTTGGCAGAGAATCCACCTCTTTTCTAAAACATAGGTGTCCACTGCTGAAGTCAGCATTGGAAGAAAACAGAAATTTATCAATGACTCTCTTGTTCCTTGTAAAATTGTTGCTGGAAATGTCACCCTGGAGACATTGTTTGGTTGTTTTGCTTAGGACTGTTAAAGGTTGGCCCTTAAAAATACTTTCACTGTTGATAGTAGAGAAAAAAGTTTACCAGCAGCAATGTTGTACTTACTTGATTTCTGCTTTTGTGAAAGTGATTTTATAAACACTGAAAAAAGATAATGCTCTCATATCTGTCATTGCTCTGTTATAAACTTAATTGCTTTGAAATGAGCTAATGAAATTTTTTGGTGTGTCTTTTAGAGAATACATTTGCATTTGACATAATTAGTGGTAGGCAGATCCAGCTACATCCAGCGGGAATCTCAAGACAACTGCTTTGCTGACTATTAGTGCCTAATTTCTGAATGTCAAACCCTGCACATCTTAATTTCTAGAGAATAAGCTCAATTGAACTTGCTCCCCAGTTATGCAAAAACTGCTCAGATAAAACCAAGTGGACACCAATGTAATGAATGTGGTTATTAAATTGTTTCAATTGAAAGAACCCTATTCTTACACCATCATAATGGGAACAATTTATCCCCACTGATCAGCCTGTCTCTTTTTTCTGAGCTCTCTTTGATCTTGAAGCATATTGCAGTGGTGTGTCCTATTGAAAAGCAAAACTGGGGCAATTTTAATGCTTTTGTACCTTACCAGTGCTCTATTTTTTTGCCGTTTAAAAATAGCTGTTAATTATAAGTGCAGTTTAAATGTCTCAAGTGACCCAGAAATGCAGGTTGGAATGAGACAGATTGTGTGTCTCATATAAAACAGATGTACTTTCACAGAGCAGTCTGAATTCAGCCCTCAATATGTATCTTTCTCTAAGGTTATTTCAGTCAGGTATTGAGCTTGTCTAGCACTAAGCTATAAAATCCCACACTTTTTGAACAATGAAGAGAAAGCTGGATCTATATTTACCTCAAGAATAACAAGCCTCTTTTTCTATGTGGGTGTATTTTGCTGGTAGTGGTTGATGGGATGAGGGCATTTCCCTTCGACTTCCGAGACCCAAGAGACCAGATGCCTCATTTAATCTCCACCTCTTCTGCCTCTTGACGTAATAAGCCTCTGCTTTTAAAGAACATTTAGCGGTAATAAACTTTCAGGAGCTCCTCTCATTTTGACTGGATTAAGCATTTGCACAAGTACAAGCCATACCTTGCAGACATGAAATTCCAAGCTTTTCTGGGTTTTGAGTGGCTGAAGAAGTCTTTTTTTTTTCTCTCTTCTGCCAACAATCCCTTTTAATTCCTGTCTGTGATGAGGTTCATCAACAGAAGTCTGAAAAGTAGCATGCAAATTAAATTAAGGCATGTTAGTCATTTACTGGAGGGCTGAACAAATCAGGTATTTATATGTCTATTTATTTGTATGTTGTTAGACAGCAATTTACAGACACTTCAATTCAGCAACAAGACTCTATTTCAACTTTCAGATTAGAATAGAGTGTTGAGTGCAATGAGTTTGATGAGCTCTCCCCTGTCCCCACAGATCAGCGGTACACATTTCAGAGCCATGACCACTTCATACAACTGAATGGTTTAATGGTGAAGGCAGCCAAGGGTCAACCGAGCTTGGATTGTACGTTCAGAGCTCACTCATTAAGAGAGAATGACACCTAGTTAAGGGGTGAACGCTGCAGGAAAGACTAGTCTGCAACTCTAGGAGGAACCTACCTGCCCCGCAGCTGAACGGGAAACCTGAGTCGGAAGAGCACTTGAAACTCTTTCCTCTCTGCTTGATTATTAAACATGATGCACCTTTTCTTCCCTAATGCCACCTCAGAATAAAACTAAAAAAATAACGCAGCATATTCAATTCATGGGACCACAAAATCTTTTTCTGAAAAATCAGAATTTTGAGATTCATGCTCTGAAGACAGTCACATGATAAATAGAGAAATATGCTAATTTGCTAGTGGGAGTAAGTGCAATGGGTGAACTACTTTGTTTTCAACATCCCTGGAGACCATTTTCAGTGACAGACATTTTAGGAATTAAATCAAATTTCTTAGTGTTTTAAATGCTTACAAAACTTGTCAATGTCAGGAGATGAGAACAGAATAAATCAGCTATGATACACTGGAATATTGTGAGTCCAACTCCAAGAAAAGCCACAGACCTACTAGTTTAGAACATCAGCCCCCAAAAGACTGCAGTGATTATATCCACCTTTGGGAACTTTCTAATTGGGGAAACAAAAGTGCTTCCTTTAAGTATTCCCACATTAACACTTAATACTATCATGATGGAAAACATAGATCTGATAGCAACTGAAACAATAGCACATCTATGTTTGAAACAAGAAAACCAGCATTTGGAAAAAAAATACTCGTCAGCCATCACTATTTTTTCCTCTTTTTGAAACTATACCTTGGTGCCTAAAGGATCTTTCAAGACACTGATGTCATGAGAAATTTTTCTATTAAAACTCCGCAGGCTTTTTTTCAGTCTGTAAATTTTCACATTGCTATTCTGTGAAACACACAAGACTGAACTTAAGTTTAAACATGTGCATGAATTAACCACCTCTTTCACAAAGCAGTACAAACTCAATCTTAAGCATGTAGTTAGATTTGAGTGCTATGCAGATACGAAATGGACACACACTTAAAAGCTCTGCAGCACCCAGACCCTTAATTTGAATTTAGGTGTCAGTATTTTAATTGAATTTAAAATAATACCTCTTAAATCTAGGTAAGCAGGGACAACTACACCGCTAGAAGAATTTCACTGAATGCAAGAAAACTTCATCACAATGGTGATTTGGACCCATGCTACTTTTCGTGCTTTAATTTTAAATTTCCCTTTTCTTCTAGATGAAGATAGCGCTGCTTATGTTGCTATATTAAAATCAAGGCCTTTTGACAGAGGAAGCAATGTGGGTCCATATCGGAGATGACTATTTTTTTTTTTACACAGACAAAAGGCGATCAGCTTAGAAAAGGTATTTATATCCTGCCTTTCACAGAAATAGGCAAAACAGAAAATTTGTGTCACTGAAAGGAAAGAACAACCTTACAAAATCAGAGTGGGTCAAAAAATGTGAAATAGGAAAACATGAAGAAACAAAATCTCTAAAGAGATAGAAGTTACAAAGATTTTTCTGAAATCTTCAGTAAAGACTATACAGATGATGTAAACAACAAATAGCTAAAAAAAGAACAGCAGATTGAAAAGTTAACAGGCAGCAGTGACAGAAGACTTTGTTGCTTTATGTCCACCTTCATGAGAATACTTGTCTATGTAAAGTCCTAAATTGGCTTCTGTTGAACAGCTAAACCTGGTTTTATGGACTAGTAGTTCTACCCAGGCTTGGCAGAGTTCTTGTGAGCGTGCTGAATCTTTCTGTTGGTAACATTAATTAGAGTGGTATTTTTTAGACTGATAAACAATCTTTTAGTAAATTCCTATCTGTCAGGAAAAATAAAATATCACTGTGTCAGGGAATTCATTATGCTTGCTGAGAATAGTTTCATTATGATTTCTCCCCTTATTTCAGACATAAAACAGAACAGCTGTATGGTGCATATCAGAGAGAACATGCACATACATATATATGCTTTCTATCTTCATCCTTTGAATTTGCTGTCATGAATGGTAATGAGTGAACCTCAAATATTTGGAGGCTCAATTTAGAGAGGGACATGATGATTTAAATGTCTAGGATCCCTCCCAGTCTTTCCAGTCTACTCAGCATTAATGAAACCTCTCCTATAGTATTTTATCTCATTTCAGATGCTACATGACTGAGGACCTTTGGAGAAAGCCCAGAGGAGAGGAACAAGAACAGGCAGAGGTCGAGGAAACATGATTTATGAAGAAATACTGAACTGGGGTTATTCAGCCTATAGAAGAGAAGACTGCCAAGGGACATCATCACAGTCTTCCCACACTCAAAAGCTTGGTGCAAAAGAGCAAAAAGATTTGTCCTCCCCGAACAAAGAGTGTTAATTAATTATAGGCTTCAATTGCAGGAAGATGGAATCAGGCTAGATACTGGAAAAAGTTTTCTTCTGGAAAGGCAACCAACAGATCAGATTTTTGGGGGTAGTTATGGGAGTATACCACAACCATAACATAGTGATGTATTAAGGACAGGTTAGACAAAGATCTGTCATGAATGGATCTGTCACAAATAGTTATTCCTACTTTGGGGATGGACGTGAAGTTCTTTCAAACCTTTTGAAATCTCTTCTAACTGTTCTTTCTACTTCTTTCTCCAGTAATCTGCAACCCACTGTATTGCTTCCTACTGCAAGACTTCCAAATACATATCTTGTCTTCATAAAAATGCATTTACCAGCATCTTGCTCCTTCCCTTCCCTTTCCATTTCTTTCTGTGGTTTTCTTCTCTCCATTGCAGCTATCCATGAATATCTAATGGGCAAACCAAAATAAAATGAAAAATACAAAGTGAGGCGCTAGAATGGGTTTGCTGGTAGCCAGCCAGTGTCTGTAATTGTGATTACAATATTCTCATAATCAGCTAAACTTCTGATTTGTGTTGTGTGCTTAAAACCAAGGCAATGGTCCTAAAATTAATCCCAGTGTTTCAGTTGCATCTGAATTTTGTAAGTATAACAGTTTTATATTATATTTTTCTAATGAGACTAATATTTTGCTTTCACTTTTGCTCACAAGTTCCTCAGCTTTCATGGGGATGAGGAGCTTGGAGCCAATTTCATCCTTATGGTGATCCCCAAATTGTTTCATGCAAACTAAATAAGCTGTCCTTAAAGAAGGGATAGAACCAGGATCCTTTCCAGACACCATCCTAATGGGCGAGCTTCTTTCAGCTGTCTCTAATTCCTCCTCCCTCTTTGCTTTCTTTGTCACATTTTGCCTTTCTTTTACTCTTTGGTTTGATGAATTTTATTCTAGATGACAGAACTGCTTCAACAAGAAAAGTGGAACATATTCTGAGTAAGAGCTGGTATGGCAGTTAAGACATTTTTCAGGGAAGAGAAAGCAGTGGCTCTGAGCACTAGAGGCAGAAGACAGACTTTATGTAGGGTGAATTCTCCCATCACAGAGCTATTAACTGAGACAGGAGAGAAAACAACTGTTCTTGTGGCCATGCTTTGAAAGAAAAGAATGACCACACTTCATGCTTTTGGTTTTTTGGGCTTAGTCCCAAGTTGGAGTTGTTGGTGACAGTAACCTAATTGCCTTTCACGTTCATAGACACTTCTGGAATTGTAGCTGGAGGAAACTACTTTTAGGAGAAGTAGTTCCACAAAATCATGTCATTATTACCCATATCAGTACTCAGACATCACTGTGTCAAATACTGGATAGATGCCAAGGCAATGAATCTGTAATGTGCCGCAATCCAGGGCTATACTGAACAACATTTGGGGTTTGATTAAAAATATATTTAGTTACATGCATACTTTCAAATACTTATATGCAGTGGATGTACCATAAGCAGCTTAGTCCTATTTCCCAGTGCCCCTGTTTCACGTTCCCACTCATTGCATCCCATTGTTACTACCTGCGCTACTACCCAACTAAGGTGCCATCAGCCATACGTTTATCAGGTGTTGTCTGTCACAGTGGACAGAACTGCTGGCAGAACTGCCAAGCACATGCTCCTTATTACCTCTTTTGCTGTATTTGTTCTATTTGCGAGGAAAACGACAGAAAAACTTCAATATGCTGCATAATGCTTCTGTAAATTATATTCCATTCAAAACAGCAAAGCAATTTTTACTGCTTGTATTTTGTGCTATCCAGCCCTTTAAGACAAACTGGTGTAAAGCTAAGGATGATTTCCCAGGTGCTAAATCCACACTAATCACAGAGGGAGTAGGAAAGAAGAAATCTGAATTTTTGTGATTTTTGACCTGTTACTCTAAATCCATTAATACACATGGATTTAGCATGATTGGACCTGCTGGCAGCTACTAATGGACTGACTCTGTAGTTGGTGATAAGGAAAATGATTCTGCTACAATCCAAGCACTTCATTAGCACCTACCCCATCCCACCCACAGGATACCTATTTTCTTAATTTTATGATTTAAAGAGTGTATACAGTCTAAAAACAACATCAATAGCAAAACAGTTACTGCACACCATCTTTGCGCACAGAAAACTCTGATATGCCCTTTGAATTTTTTATGTACACTGAAATTACAAGAGAGTTTTCTTCTGTCACAGTTCCTTGCTGTCACTGTGTTATAGGGGAATATTCACTAGACATTTGGTGGTGGTGGTGGTGGTGGATGTTCAGCCTCAGAGGTCAATTTAGTTAGTATATCATTGTATATGATATAAGTTGGTTTAGTTAAGTGCATCATTTGTAGCTTTTATCCATAAAGTAAAAAAAAGTAAAAAACCACCAGTTCTCTTTCTAAAAGGGTACAGAAGATGCAAGCCTGAGATGAAGAGGATTTGCCTTCTGTTTCATTTGCTGCCTTGCGAAGCAAAACTTTGCATCAATCCATAACTCTTCTGTGCCTCAATTTCTTTTCTCTAAAATCATGATAATAAAACCCCAGAATATTTTGGAGCAGGCTTCAGACCCCTCAGAGAACAAAATAAAAGCAAAATGATACTATTTTCTTAAAAGCACCTGGGGTTAGATTACTGAACCCCACATGAAATATAAATCGGAACCTTTTTTTTTTTTTTTTTTTAATAATCATGTAAATCATGTAGCTAATTGCAACAAAGCTAGTAGGGGAAATAATGAGAAGCTTGGGAAGACCTGATGTGACAATGTGAAAGGAGACTGAAAAGATCAATTAGATTAGAGAGAAAATGAATAAAAGCTTGATCTTGTTCTCCCTGGAGTCAATGGCAAAACTCTTATTGACTTTATGGTGCATGAACAGATCCTGAGGATGACCTGAAAGTACAAACATGTATGTATGCATAAATGGTACAGAGGAAGTCCATCACATTTTTGTGTTTGTTCTCACTTATAATAAAGAAGCGGACAATCAGTAAAATTGAAATGCAAAAATGTTAAAGCAAATAAAAAGAAATTTCTCTTCTTACACAAAAACTCTGTAGAATTTACTGCTAAATAGAGACTGACAGGATCAAAAAAGGAGGAATCTTTTAAAGATAAGAATATCCAGAATAATATTAAATGAATATGCCTAAATCATGAGAAAATCAATATATTATAAGGTAGGACTTATGCACAAACTGCCTAAAATTGTGAAGAAATTACTCTCAAGGTAAATTGTCTATTTTGAGATTTCTTGCAACGTTGGCTGTCTTGCCACTGTCAAGGTCAGAGCAGACACTTTCATACATCTCCTGTTCTCATGCATCCTTCAAGTTGGAGGACAGTGGTTTTTTTTTTACAAGCTTTTCAGATAGTTATGTGTATTAGATTTATTCCCTACTTACTGAAATTAGAAGGTGCTGCAGATACAGAAGTTAGAAATGTAATAACGGGAATCACTTATTATTTCATTGTTTTCTACTTATCACTGTCTGGATCCTACACAAACCTTTCATTTTTAGACTAGCTCTTGAAAGTCACTAGTTAGAGCTGGCATCACCAGAACCTGGATCTTATAGGTGGAACTACTTGAAGTGTGTGGGAATTTCACATAGTCAGGTACTTCCACATAACCATTGTTACGAATTCTCCCTGGCATGTTCAGCGAGAGACTGTTACGGGACATGGGGATAATAACATCTGAATCAGACACTTGAATAAGAGAACAGGAAAACAGATGTGTCCTCCAAAACATGATTTTATTGTCTTTGGATTTTTCCCTCCTTAAATTGCTCAGTAAAGTTTTAAAATAAATTTTCTACAACATTTAACACAAAGAAATGTTTTTCACATGTAATTTATACCAAAGGGGATCAAAAAACATTTGTTTTGATGACACATAAAAGGATGGTGATAATGCTTTGAAATTATATTTGTAAAAACCTTACTGTGAAAGTTTTTTTGAATTGTTTGTGTGGGAGGAGAAAGGAAGAACAGTTAAACTACTAGTTAAAGTATTCAAGCACCTGAGTTATAGATTATTTATCATTATAATAAAATTGCAAAACTCATTGCCACAGAATGTTGTGAAGTCCAAAAGTATAATGGAATCCAGAGAGGAATTGGATAAATTTCCTGAGGATAGATTTGCTACTGGCTACTAATGGTTGAAACTTGCAGATGCCAAAGGCACTCATGGAATGCCAGAGGCTGGGCAAGTGCACAAGGTGAAGTACAGCCCCTTACTCTGTCTGTTATACTCTTCTTCTGGGAATCTCGCTACTGTTGGAGAAGAAACTGCATACTGTTAAAGGCAATATGGTCATTCTTAATTTCTTATGCTGTGCAATATGCAGGTTCACTCAGGGCTGAATCTACACAGGGATTTAGACACAAGGATATTTTGGGGGAACGGTGGCAAAGAATGACAGTGGGTAATTTGGAGAAAGCAGAAAGCAACAGTAGAATAGAACAATATGTGGTACCTCATGTGAGGGAAGAGGCTTGACGTGACAGACGGAGCTTAATGCACTTAAAGTTCATGGATTTTGGACAAGGTCTCTTCACTCTTTCCCTCTCATCATTGAAACCTCATAGAATTTGACAGTCTTTAAAGGAGAGGGGGATCAGATGTACAGAGGAAAATGGCAAAACATCACAGAGAAAAACAGGGGATAGGCAGAAATTTTACAGATAAAATACATGCTTAAACATCTGATTAAACAGAAACATTCTTTTCCCTTAGGTAGACATAAAGGCCAATATGCTTAAGGTGAGTGCATCCACTTCTAGAAAGTGTAAAAACAAAAGCAAAGGCAGTGGTTTTCAGAGACCTATGTACAGAGACCAGAACACTAGACCAGTATGCAAACAGGAAGTAAAAGCAGAAAATAACTTCACAGAAGTTGTTCCATTTTAACTAGTCCTATGGAAAGCTATCAGGAGTTTTTTTCAAAAGTATGAGCAAATCAATGCCTCTCAATCTCTACTTTAAGTAGACTACTAGCTCAGATCCTCCTGAAAATGCTGAGGCAACCAAGTGAGCATCCAAAACAATTTATGTTTTGAAAGTGAAGGCACTGCTTAAAAGTGATTCTAGTATTCTGTAACACTGAGTCATTTGTTTTGAATAACTGCTTGTGAAGAAAAAGAAAAGTAAAAAAGCCCATCTAGAAATAATGGGATGCAGTAGCTCTGATTTTGCGTCCCTTGTGAAAGCAAATTTTTGACTAAAAAGCCAAGCGAGTATGTTGAAGACTGCAAGTTTGATCTTAAGGAATAAATAGAAAGGTAATGTAAGACGCAGGTACAAAAGATCCTCAGCAAAATGCTGAAGCCAGAGAAATCATAGCAGAAGTTAATTATTTTTTTTACAAATGGTTCTACAGCTAGTTCCTAGTTTAACATCTACACCCAGGGCCAGCACCAATACATCAGCTGGCCAGTACAAAGTTCTACCTGGTCCAGTTGTTAACCTTTTTACCTTGCAAAGTGTAGGAAGTTTTGCTTAGGAAAAAAAGATGGGCCCAAATCTAACCCACCTCTGGAGTGAGTTTTTCATTATACAAAGTTTTGAAGTTGCAATACTGTTCTTAGAGATTATATTTGTAACGGGTACCATCAAAACTGCGGGGACAATACAAAACCTATGCAAGGTAATCAGCATTACCTATGAGGAAAACAATGAAGCATGAACCCCATACTTCTAATACAGGCAGTAATTAATTCTCCCCTTAAACTGAACCTGTTAAACTGAAATACAAGCTCTAACTCTGATATATCTTGTGATGGTTTTACAATGGTATAACTCATCTGACTTAGTTTGGGATCAAAGCCGGCCTCCTTACCACTTCATTCTTTGCATCTCCATTATCTACTAAAACAAGCTGTTTGCAACTCAGACTTTAACGCTGTAAGATTTTATAAACGAGCTTTAACCTCAGGTCTCTTCTTAATTAGGATATCTAAAACTTGTTGTTTCAGTTAACATAGCCATTTTCTTAAGGTATTTGGAGACTAAGTCTCATTCCAGGAAATATTAATTAATTCAGTGCCTAACTATTTGGAGGTTAGGGCCTGCTGGCTATATCATGGAAGTACAGTAACTCGTCTCATAAAACCCTGTCCTTTAGCATTAATTGAAAATGACTCAAATTCCTAATGAATGTATCCTTTTTTCAGTTCATTTCTTTACAAATTCACAGTACCATTCAGACTGCATTATTGTTCAGAAACACTTTAGTTTAGGGGCATGATATTCCACTCTGTTATGCCAAACATCAGTTTTCCACCTGTTAAAACCAGAGTCTCAGCAGTGCCCTTCCATCTACTTGGGCTATACTAGTGTAATGCTGGTATTAAAGAGTGAGATTCAGAATACAGGTCATCACCGAGACGGTGCAAGGTGAATTCACATGGATTCACAGTACATCATTTACTGCCAACACACAACCTCTCACCTTGACCTGTAGCAAGGGCAGTGTGAGAGCTATAAAGACTTGTACTGAATACCGAAACTTTGGGAACGGGAGTGAGACTCGCATTTGCATCTTCCAAATGTGGTGCTCATACTAACTGGACGTGCCATTCCCTGCACCAAAGAGGTATCTGTGTGTAAGCCCTGATCTTCCTGGCCTGGCCATGGCTCACAGATTTCTGCTACGGGACACTGGCTCCAGGAAGAGGACGAATTTTGGAATCCAGTCTCTGTAGGATTAGAGAAAGACTCGAAAGGAAAAATTTGGAATCTAGCCCCCTGCTTGCAGTTTCTCTGCCAGCCCCAAGTGTTGCTGGGGGCAGGTTCAACCTGCAGCTTGAGGAGGGAGAGCCTTGCTCTTGAGTGGTGCCTGTGCTCTGGGCTGGGCAGTGGCACAGCTCTCAGGGGGCAGCAGGGGGCAGGGGCAAACAGTGCTCATACGAGGGTATGGACTCACTGGCTCAGAGGCATTGGCCTAAGGGTCAGGCAAAAAGGGACAACTTCTCGCCCTTGGTGCAAAAATTTCTTCCTACATCTCCATGCTTATCCAACGGTATCTGGGAGGGTGAAGGATTCCCCTTTGCTGACAGGGAAGAACTAACTCAAATCGCCTTGTATTTTATTCCAGTCATGTACAGAAGTAGTTGCAATGGAGTGGTTGCTGCACAGTAAGTTCACAGAAAAGCTTACCCGATGATAATTTATTCATACACTCAGGCCTTCAGTTGTCAGCATTTGAAGGTGAAGATCAGAACCATTTAACACTGTAAGTGTAAAGTTACATTAAAGTTAAAAGTGCATTTTGGGCTGTATAAGACCCTTGCTTTATGTATTTGTTTATTTGCCTAGTCACTGTAAATTGGCATTATTAAGTGCACACATTAAAATCAACACAGATATAAGTTAAATACTCACTTGGCCATTAAAAAAATTGGAAACTAGAAACCAGAAAAACAGTTCTTGCTTTAATTGCATTTTTCTATAGTCACGAATATGTAGGCCAAAATAGAACTGCTTAAAATCATACAAAGCAGAGGAAATACAATTTCTTCCAAAGCTGTAAATTTTCAAATACAATCTCCTTTAGTTCTATCTGTGAGGAATCCTCCACTTTATAGATCTTTCTTGTTTTTGTCTGGAATCGTTAAACTTATTTCCAAGTGACCTGTAACTTTGTTAAGGATATGAAGGTAATTGGATAATACAGTTACCATTCAATAAATTGAGAAATGTATTTTAGCTGTGTAAATAGAACTGACTCAGCATTTTTCCTCTCCAGTTTAATAGCCTTTTCACTTGCAATAAAAAAGGAAGCCCTGGTTTCATATTATACTACAACAGACTTCTTGCAATTGATTTGAAAACATGAACCACAGAGCCTGTCGCCAGGGGGGACAAGCACCACCAATCCTGTCACCACTGTTCAGGGATGCCAGAAATGCTAACTGAGTAATGACATGATTTACAAAGCCAGATCTACCCCTGGATTGCAGGCCAAGAGGCCTAGACTGATGAAACACATCTGGAAGCCTGCCCACTGGAAACACAGAAGTGGAATGGGCATAATTTAATGCCAGAGATTTTTGGGAATGGGCCCAAAAACATCTTCTGTGAGAGGAAATGAGAGAGGAAATAGCTTGTTATTCAAAAAAGAGAGAAAGAAAGAAAGAAGTGAGCTGTGAAGGTGAGGATGTGGCTGGCTAGGAGGAGAATGTTCATGCACAGTATGCAGAGAGGAAAAGAGCTGTTGGAATAGGAAATATCAATAAGCCAGCAAAGATAAGAAGGAAGCAAGGCCTGTTTGGAAGGTAAACAGTTCATGATGGAAAGTGTAGCCTAGCCAAGAATAATAATTTACAGATAATTAAAGGAAAAGGCTAGCATAAATATGAGAAAAACTACAAAAGCCTCAAAGAGGACTTAAAAAAACCTCCATTAACCTTAACTTTCAGCATATTACAATTGACAACAAACAGGAAAAGGAAAGACAGACATTATATAATTAAGTCCCAGACAACCTACCTTTTAGTAAGTGTTATCAGTCAAATTTTTATGTTGACTCAGGCAACAGAGGTTACATTAAGTCCAAAATTATAACACAAACTGTTAGTGCTGGAAATTGCCACTTACAAGAAAAGCTATCAAATGCTATAGGTTCCAATGAACTACATTCAGGGAAGCAGCAAAGTACTTAAAAAAACCTCACATTTTTATGTAAAGATTTGAATAGAGACAAAATAATTTAGGCATTAATGGGAGACAAATCTTGTCCAGCAATAGGTGTTGCAGGTCAATATCAAAGTATTGTGGAGAAGCTTGTAATACTGTACCTGATCTGTAGATAAATCTGTGGCAGGATTTCATTCTCTAGTGCCCATTCTCAAGTAGTGAAAATTCCTGAAATTATAAGCAGAAGAAAATGTGTTTTCATTAAAACAATTTGAAAGAGGCTCAAAAAGAAGGGAGAAGTGAGAGTAAGCAAGCTAGTGAGCTTTGTATGTCTCTATACTCTCTTTAGTATAGAATAGCTATTCTACAGCAAAAAAAAAAGCTTTTACTGTAGCAACTGGCATAAAATACAGTCTTGGACTCAGAGCTGCCCTTCTATCAATGCCCAGTGGGCAAGCCCCATCTTTTTGCATCTAGAATGTCTCCCAGAAGAAATAAATATTATCATACAGGATTCCCTTAGGACACTAACAGAGTTAAATAGAATTGTTTTCCTTTCCAAGAGGAGAATCTTCTGTTTTTCACTAAAATACCAGAAGAATGAACATTCTTATAGCAATTTAACAGGAAATAACTATAGAGGCAATTTCTGTTAATATTTCAGTGTATTGCAGGGTAACAAAAATCTGCAGAGGTTTCTGGGGCTGAATATATACATACATTTTTTTAACACAACTTTTGACATGGAAAATATACTATTAGCAAATAGATCTTTTTTTCCTACACTTTCAGATTTCATTGGTCCTTAAAGGAAGCTTTTAATTCTTTTATCTCTGGTGGATGAGGATAAAACCACTCTCTGACACACACTCCATTTTTAAAAATTATATGGAGGAAAATGTGAGAGTGGGCATGTCAGTATTTTACCTAGCATGCCCCAAACCCAAATGTAACTGAAAATGTCCTATTAAAATAACATGATAAAAATGCTTATTTTTTTTATGTTGCAGAGGGAAGGATTGGTATCATTAATACTTATTTACTACTGGTATATACATGCTTGAGTTGCTTCTCAGCCCTCTCTCCTGTTCACTAAGATGATAGCTAGAGGCAATCAAATAGGGGCCAGTAGTACAATGCCCCTTTGAACAATGTTCCACAGAAAAGACATCTTCTGTGCATACAATCTGTCTTTCAAGGACTAAAAGAGGTGTTACCAACATTTCACTTCCTCATACAAATCTCTAGGTTCCTAAATTCCACATATATGCCATCATAAATAGTATAGTTTTCTTTGTGAAGACACATAGCTTGACTTGGGCATTAAAAGCATCTTGAAATTCATACATCTGGACTGGATAAGACATTTCTTCATTTGTAGGGTCTATATAAATATTGTTGTAGGGGAGATTCAGCTGAACCAGCAACTGGGAAAACTGAGTCCACTGAAGGCAAATGTATTTCTTATTTTTTGGCTACAATATTAATAAGTGGGGTGTGAAATTCCCCTTTCATGACATGGTATTTGCAAGTAACTCAAAGCAAAATGTGCTACATTCTGTTCACCCTCCTCACTCCGTTAGTCCTACCACTTTCAATGAGGCTAGTGCTGTGCACAAAACAAGCTGGATCTGGCTTTTTATTCTGTTTCAAGTAGCTGTAGTTTGGTTTTACACAATGATGTACTACAGAGACACATGCTTGCATTACATTTAAATTATGTTTACTTCATCTACTTCTAATTGCCACTAGTGTTCAGGTTTGGATTTCATGGCGTCATAATCCTGTAAGAACAGCAGCAATAAAACAGTAACAATCTCCTGAAATCAGCACATCAGGAAGGACATGGTACTGCAAGTACTCCTGGATCCTGAACCTGAGATTATCCTTCAGCTCTGCATTGTGCCCTTGGGACAGTTTATAGGGCTGCGGAGGTGGGAGGAGGCACCCACCAGCAGCTCTGCGGTGCCGTGCTGGCCATCTTGCCTCCTGCCCCGTCTGTCCTGGCAGCAGCTGCTCTTCCGTGCAAGCCTGCTCCGTTGCTACAAAGGAACCGAGACTGCATAAAACCTGGCAAGGCCAGCGGTTCCCAGATCACGTCTCCTACGGCAGCTCCAGAGGCAGCTCAGAAGCAGAGGTTGGATGGTTCGAAAGGGGGCTGTGGCAGGCGATTCAGAGGAGAGTCGTGTTCGCCGGCCTCGCCTGGGCCCTGGCGCTGTGACTGACTCACTGGTCCTGAAGCTAAAAGGCATTAGAGAAGTCCCACTTTTGAACCACCTTCACGTTTAAATCTTTACCTACCTGAAAACAAATGAAACTCTACTTGACTACCTCATCTCTTCAGGGCCAGGTATAAAAGGATGTTATATTTAGGAGTTATTCTCCTATATTTAGGAGAATATTTAGGAGCCTGCAAGCTGAGCAATCTATCACTCCCACCAGAGAAATCAGAGAAGTTCCTAGATTTAAATGGACGAATGGGAAAATGGCAACCCCCTACACAGCCTGTTACTGACGGAGAACTGTGTATTTGCAAATGAAATGGAGACCAGTGGCCGTTCAGTTAGTCCCTGTGCAAAACAAAAAACAAAACCAAAAAACAATACTAAGCATTACCAAAACAACTGTGCGCAGAACAAGGCCAGTGTTATGATAAAGGCTGAATACATTAAACCATGTGTCCTGTGAGAAGGGAGTACTTGCTTTGGGAAAGGGTATGGCTTTCTTATTAAACAATGATTTTAAAAAGTTTTTAACCCCTGTAGGCTTCTGCAGCATTTCAACATAAGTTGCCAAAGATTTCTTTTATTAAGGCGCTTTCCAATACTAATCTACTTAGTCAATATCTTACAGTTCTGCATATATATTTGAGGTTTGTAATTTCAACCTTAAATATGTATAAAATTTATTCTGATTTTCCTATCATAGTGCTCCTCTCTTCAATTTTCAATGAAGCAACTATAGTAGGTGACTACTGCTGGGGCAAACTGTGATAAGAATAGCTGCTGCTGAGCCTTTCAGTGGCAAGTGCCTCTAAGCCTTAGCTGCACAGAGCAGCTGCTTGGATGGGTCAAGTCAGCTGACTCAGACAACACAACTTGAAACATTATTATAATAATGAATTCAGAACTTGAGTGAGCTGACAGCACTGGATTTACAA
Source organism: Apteryx rowi (assembly GCF_003343035.1). Taxonomy (NCBI): domain Eukaryota; kingdom Metazoa; phylum Chordata; class Aves; order Apterygiformes; family Apterygidae; genus Apteryx; species Apteryx rowi. The sequence goes on from NW_020449919.1 coordinate 898,447, forward strand.
ATCCATTCTAAAACACACAGGATTGATGCTGTACTTTAATTAGCAGCCTGGCTGAACCTAGACTTTCAAAACGGTGATACTGCAGTGTATACACACATTGCTTAAATAAACAGCACCTTCACAAGAGGCACTCTTCCACTCAGCGAATTTCCTCTAGGTTACCAGGCTGGCCATTTGTCAAGTCTACAACATTTGGTGGCTGCTGGTAATGGATTTTGTGTTTGTTTTATGAAGAGTTTCATTCAAATACTTTGAAGAACCTTGGCAGCACTTAAGCGAACACAGCTCACTATGGAAAATGAAAGTCAAAGCAGCAAACTGTCAGGATATGCCAATAGCCTGCTAGTTTGGAGAATTCTAAAACTCCAAGACGATACTTTAGTTAGTTTGCTATAATAAGAAATAATTCTACAGATCTAATCTGAATGCAACATACTGAAATGCTAATGCGCCTTTGGGTCTGAAGAACTCACAAAAGAGTGATGCAGGCATTGTGTTGGCAGTGACATTACCTACATTATGATTTTCACAAACACATCCAGGGAAAAAAAGGATGAACTGCTTCTTTTTAAACAGGAACAGGCTGTACTTACTTATTACAAGTCTATAGGCATATGAATAATCTTTCTCCTCTGATTCCTTATGCACTTTAGTAATCCTCATCTCCTCTGCTCTTTGAGCTGGCTGAGCTTGTGCACTGTGAGTAGAATACATACTCTGCCGCCCACCCGCGTTTTCCAAATTTGCATGTTGAAAGTAGCCACCTAAACTCGTATTCAGACACCCAGTTTCCAAAGCCTTAGAACATCTGAAAAATAGTCCTGCAAGTTTGACATTAGATTTCCATCTGCTCCTCAAAATAGAAGTAATAATTAAAAATACACCACATTTGAGGTAAAAATATGAACCTGCCTGGCATTACCTGTCATTGCTGACTTCTCTATGAGCTGTATGATGGTGATGACGTATAGTAAAAATGAATGAAAGAAAAGCAAAATTGCTACAAGTATACACAGTGTGGATATCACAATGCACATTGCAAGTTGTCCATCTGCTACTAAACACATCTTACTATAACCATTGACAAGAACATATGCAATAACGGGGCACAAGGAGAGAGACAGTCTTGGAAATCCTCACGCTCTACGTAATCCTTTTATGATTAGGAGGACAAAGAACTCAGCAGATAGGGCCTAAGGTAGTCCATCTCCTGCTATACATAGCATTAACTCCTCACAAACACTTCTGTACCAGAGTTGTCCCCTTAAAATTAGTGGGAGGATTAGCATGAATAAAGAACACAGCCTTTTTGCCAGCAAGCTGCCTTCTTTCTTAATATATACACACACAGAGCCCTTGACAGGGTGATCTGCTTCCCTCCAATGGAGTTTTCGTTGTGTAAGCTCTTGGGCAGTTTTTAAACAGGGAGGGAAACAGTCTGATTGTCAAACACCAACTGGACATACATAAAATACACTCAGAAGTCTTTATAGATTCACTGTATTTTATAAAGGATTTAGTTTCACACACTCTGCAAGGTCAAAAAGCAACATCAAAAGAGAAAACTCCTTCTGGGATCATGTCTTATGTGTTGAGTATTACCACACGCAGGCAAATAGTGGGTGACTCATACCTGCTGTTTCTTGACTCTAGGTTAAACTTGGAACATAAATTATGTCAATCTGCTCATGTAAATTTTCCACAAATTATGGCTGGGTTGAGTTATATGGTACACTTTATTTTCCCCAACTGCAGGTATATTTGAATTCAAGTAGGCTGTCAAGTAAATATTTAAAGGTGAAACACAAATGAAGGCAGAATGCAACCACTAAATGGTAATGTTATGCTCCTTTTTCATGGCAAAAGAGCAATAAGATTATGATGCAAATATAAAAGGATATCTTGGTTAAAAATAATGCATGCTACTATAGAGTGTCTTGAGTAAGGCTCCTACATTTGGAGAAATTATAGTTTTAAAATTGAAAATCAAACTTTTTTAATTAAAGATTTTCTTCTTTCCTTCCAGGCCATGATTGTATCATTAACGTTCAGGATATTACAAATGCCAGAAGATGCAAAAGAATTAAGAATCAATTAATTATTAATAAATTGCAACTGTAGTTGAAGATTGTAGAATATTTAACATATAGAATAAGAAATTGGCTAGGAATAATGATGGAGAAGAAAATGTTAAAAAATACAATGGGTTTTTTTGGAGACTGATTCTCTTTTCCCTTTTGATCATAGGCTAAGTTACAACCATCTGTCTGTTTCTGCATCTATCTAAATATATGCCTGAATACATTTTGGGGGGTTATATCTAATTTAGCAGACCGACAGAAAGCCACATCCTCTCCAGATGCATTCACTTTTTAAAGCTTCAGATAAAGGGCTCAAGGTCATAGCTGAGCCAGCTTGCAGAATAGGAACTGAATCAAGTAACTTTCCCAGGTTGAGAAATGTAGGTAGGAGTTTTGCTCTGATCCATTTCTTCTTAAGCACATTCAGTTCTATCTCATGCTTCAGAATATTTTTTAAGCTATCCCTTTGTTTTAGATCTTCCTGAGCAAAACTTTTGTGTCAGCACTCAGCAAACAAGAATATGTTGGGTTTAAAAGTACAGCTGTATGTTCTGAGTGCCTTGGTGTCTGTGCTTCAGGTGAGTCCCATTTGAGGAAAAAGTTTGCTCAGTGGGTTCTTGGATAAGTGGCGATTAGACAAATCACAAATAAAACTCTTGTGTTTCCACGGGAGAAAAGAGAAAGAAGAGTAACTCTTAATAAGTAATACTCAAAAGTCTAGCATAAACAAAGATTCTGGAAAATGAAAGGTAAATTTCACCAGGCAGCCAAATGGTTTACTTCACATACCGCACAGTGCAAGATAAGGAGCAGTTCTCAAAATAGAAATATTGAAGTTTGGAATCTATGTCATTTAATACTAAAGTCTTCCGTTGCCAGAGATAAAGTACTGCAGTTATCATGTTCTTGAAAAGCTGTAAGTTCTGTCTGTAATTTAGTCAAATATATCATAAATTAGAACAATAATTACAGAGGCTAAAATTTCGCCTTTTTTGAAGCTGATGAGTTGGAAGCTGTTCAGGGACATCATTCCCAGTGCATGGCTTAGGGATCCAAACCTGCTTTCATTAAAGAAAATTCTAGCACTAGCAAACAGGAAGCACATGAAGACTTGAGTTGTTGGCAACACAGAAATTTCAGAAGGGACAACTTAATTAGTCAGGCACTCTTCTTGTATCGTTCCAGCCGGACCACTGAGAATCAGTTTAGCTGTTTTTGGCTTCACAGGAAGGCAGTATAAAGGACTGGGTGCATTACCTGCTCACTGGAAGGTTGTGGGACATACATGTCCATCCAGATATAGCAGACAATTAGGCTAATTTACAGGGCATATATATAACACAACATGTGCTATGCTATGGGAAACTAATGCAGCACAGTTTGTATTATTACTGCTAAAGTTTAATGCATCTATAACTGATGGCATTTTGATTCCTAAGCATGTCTGCATAGCACACCACGGTATTAGGTAGACATACCTTTGTAAGGCTAGCATAGTCACACAGTCCATATATTACCATACCTAGCTTTATCTGTCACAGCTAACTTGAATATCTCAGCATAACACTGAGCCTTTTTGCTGCCATTCCCAGAACCATACTGTAATCAGTCATTGATAAAAACTGATTGCTGCAATTGTTTGTAGAATCCACAGCTTAGCGGCAGTCAGTCCCCCCAAATCCGTCCTATTTGACTACGGTAAATTTGTCAGGAAAAGATCCTTTCCGTGCTAAAACCAACAAAACATAAGAAGCTACAAGAAGAAGTTCCCTACGGTGTGTATGATTATTTTGATGTACAATTTCAGGTGATTTGCAATTGAATTTTGGGCATAAAGCAGGAGACAGGCGTTTTAAAAACTTCAGACCAGTGTTACTAGAAGTATGTCTTAAAAATGAAGTAAGAGTGTAATCAGCTCATCTGCAAAGCTCTTTGTTCACTGACTACTAGATAACAGCTCCTTCTCTTGAAAGAAATCATAGCAACTGAATACAAGATGCTATTTTTATTTTGCAAAATGAAGTATAATTATTTAGAACATTTTCTAAAAGAGCACTTTGTAACCTAAGAAAAATATAATGCAGTAACAACATAATATCTCAAGATATTCTTTCATTCTGAGTAGTACCACCTCTGTGTATATTCACAATAACATTAAGCAGAAATATAAACGACTCGCAATAGTGTTTCTGGGAGGTAAAAAGACTCAGGGACCTATGAAAGACCAGAAAGTATTCCAAAATCATCCTGTAACTTCTGGGAGATTTTTGGGCATGAGATGTTAGCGTGAGACTCCATTACCTGTTTTATAACTATTTTATAGTCCACATGCCATAACAGCACTAGTTTAGTTTTGATATACACTTTCACATATTTCTTTGGAAATTATTATTACTTTCGTTTGCCAAATTGGGGCGAATTCCAAATCATGTGGTATTTGTTTCATAAGTTCAACCTCTGCCTAAGTTCACTGCTTATATTTACAGTCTGTGTTTCACAGTGTATGCTGTTGCTTCAACATTTTATTTAGCAAAGTAGAAATAGAGGAACAAATAAAGGCACCAAATGTGAAGTACAGCCAGAAGGCTTTGACAGAAATAACAGCAGGGCTACTTCATCTTTACAGCATTTGATTCAGTGACATTGTAACTGACAAGGTTTCTGCTTTGAGCATTTAATTCTGTAATTTAAAGTACAATTCAATACAACATAAAAAGGAGGAATGTCCAATTCAGTCACACACACGAGTCCAAAAGTTTAAAGTGATATAAACACTAGTGTATTTGATTGTATCTTTTAGTATTTTATATGTAAATCTGTTACCTCCATGTAAAAAATAGTGGTAGTCAGACATTAATATATTTTGCAGATGTCTGCATGTTAACTAATAATTAATAATAGGATTGTCTGTATTATGAATATGATATCAAGAATTTTAAATTCATGGCAACTTCATAAATCATACTGAATTTCAGAAACAGATCAAAGCATAAGAGAGTAAAATTCCTAAGTCATTCAGAAATAATAGAAAAATCTACTTCATTAAGGTATTCTTCTCCAATGTATTATATAATATTCAGTTTCATACATTAGATTATATGGATGCTAGAGTAAACCTTCACATTATAAAAGGAAATATTATATTAGATAAAACACGATTAATACGAATGTAAGAGATCAAAACTTCTTAGTGATTCTTTGTAAAAATGGAGAACTATGACCTTCTCATTGTTATCTATGTTTCTCTTTGGGGATACAACATTTTGTCACATTAGTTTCTGATTAGTTACACATACGGTGAAAAATTATTATTCTCAAACAACATCAGAGTCCCCACCTCCTTGTAGAAGGTATTATTATTATTACATGTGGTTTTACTTACCAACTCTGATAATGCAGAACTTGATGCTATAAAAACAAAATGCCTGGACAATCTTAAAAGGTATGCCTGCAGCACATTATGAATAAAGAGACAGATGATTGACTGGAAATAGCAAGGCAACAACTTAACTCCACAATAATAATAACAGTAATCATGAAGCAAAAGAACAGGGCAATATTTCTAACCTGTTATGCTCTATGGTGTCCCCACTGAGTTCTAATTGCCCTTTCTTACCAGTTCTATTGTAATACTATTTTTTAAATCAGATTAATTGGATTTACTCCTAGTTTAACTTGGTGTGATATAAAAGTAATATATAGAAGCTATTCAGGGAAGATCCAACTTACCTAACAAGCAGCAATTTCACTACTGGTTGGCATGTTTTGGCTATCTAATTCTACAGTCCCTAAGTAAAAGAATACGTAGATGTGGCAGGTGACTGAGCTCCGGCAAAAAAATGAATTACTGAGGTACACCTACCCTGTGTCAGCCTCTCTATGGTATCTAGACATGAGTTTACTCTGAAGAACTCTAATATGCCAGGTTCTTCTTTAACTTAGGAGTACCTTACCTCATGTTATACTCCATTTTCTGCAGGATGCAGACCTTTACTGTGGAGTAGGTGATATGGTAACTTGCTGCCATGTGGTAGTTTATTTGTTATTGAATTCTTCCACCTTTCTGATATGGGAAGTAGGTGTGCTTGTGTTAACTTGATTTTAAAAAGGATACTGCAGAATTACGTGGCAATTTAGAAAAGAATCCTGAAGTGTGAAAATGGTTAGGACTGTTTACCTTAGACAGGAGATGCATGAGAAGAGACACTAGGCAAGCATACGAGATGATAAACGCTCTAGAGAATGTAGAATGCGTGTTTCCACTCCCTCTATCCCATCAGAGAAGTGTAAGGGGGCATTCAATAAAACCAAAAGGTAGAAAATTCAAGAATACTAACTGAAAATAATTTTTCACATAAGATGTATAAGTGAAACTCCTTATCACAGAGACTCTTGGAGGACAAGAAACTAATAGGATTTAAAAAGGATTAGATATTTATATGGATATATGGAAGAGTCGGGGGTGTAATTAAAGATACCAAACATTTTGGAAGGGCTATTAAGGCTCACATTCAGGTCTTACATCAGTCTCTAATAATAAAGGTATAACTCTCCATGACTCTCCCAGGCAGATGTGAGCTTGCTCTGCCGGCCCTCTGATGCCACCGGATGTAAAACAGCCTCCCACAGTGTAGTTCAGCTAGAGCAGAACTGAGCCAAGCGAGGGAGCTAGAGCAGAGCTGTCGGCTTGCAAAACACTGCGTACGCAAACTCTTAGAAGGCAGCCTAGCGATTAGGAAGATGTTCTCCTGCTTCTTTTACTGTGGTGCAGCTCTGACCCCCGATACTGGTCACTGCTAGTTGCAGGTATAGAGGCTCTGAGTGTGAACCATCATGGTAACTGCTGCATTGCTGACRGCTACTGCTCTTATTCCTGTCTGTGTATTTGCACAGAGATGACTCCCAGAACATTTGGTTTCCTCACCTGTGCAATGTTAATGTAAAGACAGAACTATTCTATGCTTTAAGAAAATACACAGCATACAAGGTCTGGAGCGCCTGCCATATTAGCTTTAGTTTTCTGTCTGGGCTTTAGCAAATCTATTAATGCTCCTTTTGTATGTCACTGCAATAGTAAACCAGCAACTACAGTAAACACTACATCTTAAAAGGTTGGCTTAAATTTTTCAAAATGAAATTAGTATTTAGTTATTTCTATAATTTACTCTCAGAGGGCTTTTTCAAGACTATTGTGTATTCAAGAAGAGCTCTTTCTTCTCCAAACTGCTAGAGCTAGTTGCCTGACAGGAAAGAGGAGGAAACATTTACACAAACATGAAAAAGTAACATATAGCTTGTTTTCTAAGTTTGATAATATGACTTTTGATTTGTTTCCCAGCTGACTATAATAACAGCACAAACAGGATTAACACTGTGTTCTGTTTCTTTGTAGGTGGCAGGTAGTGATTATTTGTTTCTTTGCACCATCTCCATCTTATCACAGCGATTCCACCAAGCCAGTGGCCCCATTCTGTTTCTGAACTCTGTGCTGGGACATGGAGTAACCACACTTGCTCCTGCAATGCTTTTACATGCGTGGTAAGAGAGGGTAAAAGAAAGGAATCTGTCAATAGGCCTCTGTGCTTGTTGGCTTAAGATACTGACCAAGACCAACAAAGGTGGTAGCTCAAAAGTAGGCTCTGGAGTCTAGCAAGTGGACCGACTCAAAAACTAGCAGTAGTGTTTCACTGTGCTCTTTGCCAAAGCACAGTTTTGTGTGATATCTAGACAATAATTCTCAATTATATTTTTACAAGCTATTGCAAAACTTAGGGTCTTTTCTTCCCTGATCATTTTTGAGAATATGTTTTAGGGTCTTATATTGTCTCGGTCCCTTTGAAAAAGACAACCTGACCAACCGTGTACCACATACTGTCATTAAAACATGATCAGGTCCCTCCCCATTCAATTTAACTTTAACAAACTCAGGCACATAGGTACTACCACTGATCTCAGGTCCACTGCACTGTCCTAACAGCACATAGTATCATACTGCCACCTTCATAGTAGTTCTGTATTGCAGAACTATGTAATTTCAATGCCATCACTGAAGAAACAATACATACCTAATGAAGAAAGTGCTACCTGAAGATTATGCAAGAACTGTGCATTGAGATAGATAAGGATTTTTATACAGACAACTTTATATACAATGGATATTGTAAAACACAAGGGCTTCTTCACAGGGATCTATTTTAAAATATAATAAAACAAAGGCTGTAGTAGTTCATTCAGACTGTAAATTAATATGATACATTGAATTTTTGCCCACCTGCATTGCATTCAGATCCAAGTTTCCAGCTTTAACCTAGCTAGGTTAGGATTGCCCAATGATTATGATATTAATATATTCCTTGGATTCAGTTCCTGAAACTCCTTCAGCCTTTCTCTGTAGCCTGGGGCAAACCTCTTACTTCTTCTGCGTTTCATTTCTCCATCTATAAATTGTGAATAGTAACATCTTCTTACTTCTCAAAGATACTGTATGAAAGACTATATGAGCATACATAAAAGAATGACCGTGTAGTGTTTGAATACTGCAGTAATGGCAGCAACTGTTGGAGACATATTCACCCAAAACTGCAATGGCTGTTTGGTCACCATGGGAAATCAGTCAGCCAGGTCTGAATAACTCATCATAAAAGTATCTGAGAACAAAGAGCTAACATTACAACTATTTTCACTGATAATGGTGGCAGAGGAAGACAATTGGCTTTGTCCCTGCAATCAAACTTATTTAATACAGTTCAGTAGAAGGCCAGAATTGAAAGGCGTTGGTACAAAGATGGAAAATGTTGAATTGCTGATACCTTCCATGCCTACCTGGAAGGCCTCAACCATCAGAGCTATTAAATATGAGACCTTTCAGGAACACTAGATGTTATCTTTTCTTACAAAGCAGGGGTAAATGTGGCAGAGTTGTTCAGACTGTACCTCAGGTGTGGAAGTGATTAAGCATGTAGACATAGATTACTGCAGGAATATTTTCACAACAAAGATCCTCAGTGCTCTCCCGGCTGCCAGACCAGACATATCTATACACTGGGGAACCAATTAGGACAAATTAGAACCACTGGAAACTTTGATACATTAGCCTTCATTGAATTTAACTAAGCTGTAGGAAATGCCAGTCTAATTTCAATTTTTATATGGGTCTCTACAGCTTGGTAAAGACTAAGAGCAGGCTAAACGACAATGGGAAAGATTCTTACAACATATACAAATATCTCACCTGGACATACTTATCTCTAACAGTGTTCACTGTGCATCTACCACAGAACAAAGCTTCACGATGAAACCCCCATCTACTTCTTACATACAAGAATATAACTACTATGGTTCCATTAGGGGCCTCGCACAGCAACCAGACAAAGTTCATTCATTGTCAGAAGAATATTGTTTTTGTCTATGTATTTTTTGCTGATGACATGTGGGTGAACTGCATACAAATTATGGAAGAGTAAATACCAGCTGAAACAGCTGTGGTCAAAGGAGACACAACTGACTGTGCAAACCCTGATCCAGCTTCAGAGCACTTCAGATCAATTATCTGTTCTGAAGAGCTAATTTTCACTTCTTCCACGTGTGTAGCTTTCACCAAAATTAATAGGACTTACATGCACACAGTGATAGGCTATCTTTTGGTGGACTGGGATGAGGATCCAGTTTATAAGTGAGAAAGGAAGCCTGACAGAAAAACAGAAAATCCTCAGCTCAGTTAAGAAATCCCTTTTCTACCTTTTAGAGTACTCATTTCTTTCTCACAGTTTGGTGTTTTTCTTTCTTCAGTCTGTGGCACTGATACTGAATGCTGATAAGACAATTCTTGGTGCAACCTCATTCAGGTACTGAACAAACCCTTGGACTTTTGCTTATACCAGACAGTAATAAATTGCCTAATTTATATACAGCTCTGGCCAAATACCACCTAAGTAACACCAATGTAAAAACCCAAATAATATTTGTTATGTTGCCAGACATGGCACAGGATTTGCAGGGGCATAACAAAGAACATAGGTTGCAACACTGCAATGGACTTAGACAGCTATTTTAACAACATATTTAAAAATAAACCTTGCTTTTCACTAATACCTGTGTTTCTATTGCCCTCTATAGTACCAGTCATATGTAACAGGCAGGTTCTTAAATCTGCATTTAATTAACATTTAATAAAGCAAATCTTGCTTGCTATGGCTTTAGCTACCTGAACTTAACTGAAGTCTGCCATCAAGCACAACTATTATATGAAATTACTGCATAATAATAATAATAAAAACATTTTCCAGAGATTTAATATTCATTTATTCATTCTCATATTAAACACAAACAAGCATTATTGCTGTTGTGCAGTCTTAAAGTTTTAAGCAGGTTAGCAGTAAGAAAGACTGTAAAAGCCTAGTGTTTTAATGGGGCTGGCAGACATGCATTCCTCTGACTGCACAGAATAGAGACACTGCTTGCCCAAGGTCCAATAAAATTCTAAATCAGCTGTGAATGAATCATACATTCGATTTAAGCACAGATACCATTTTTCAAATGTGAAAGGATTCAATATGTCCTGATTTTGTACTGATCAAAACTTCACTGGTTTCTGTCAGACTAAGGCAGGGCATCTGAAGGAAAGAAACCCACATAAAAGTAAATCTAGCAGAGAGAATACATAAAATAAATGGTGTGTTAGCTGAGTACAGTCCTCCAGAATGGATTAAGGGATCAGGTCACCCAGTGCCTCAAGACAACTTCTCAAATCTGAAATACCCTGGTGTTCACTGTCAGTAAATGTCCTGATGGAGCCTTCTTAAAAATGGGAATCCTAACTGATCATCCCCTCTGGAAATGTGCATAAAAGTCACAGAAACAGTTTAAAAAATAATAATAGAAGAACAGGTTATTTACAAGTCAGTCTTTGACCAAAGGCCAAATCTCCATCTACTGATGTGGAGTGGCAGTTCTTTAAACCTTAGGCTAACATGTTGCTGTATTCCCAAGCTTTAAATAATTTTCCTTTGAAATGGGGAAGTTAAAACCCTCAATAAAGTATGCACGCACAGCCTTCACACTGAAATCCAAATCTGAAGTGCTTGCTCCACAAAGCATTTTGTGTTATACACCTGGGGCATAACATACATGAAAGGCTCTATATGATTCACCTCACCTTCCCACATAACCTTGTATTTTTTTTAATCTTTTCACTTAGTGAGAAGAGAAAGATCACTTGTAAAGATTACAGGAAAAAATACAGAATCTAGAAAATGGCATTTTTTTGCTTTAGGAGTAAACAGGAGGTGGCTAAATCCGACTGCTTATCTCAAACTTTATACTAGTTTTGCCATGGACTTGTTCACAGCTCTTCCTTTCTGCCATTGGGTCTCGCCAAAGAGCCTTCATTTGTACAAGCATATGTCCCAGTAACTGGTCCTAGGGGTTTTCCTTGCAACTCAAGTCCCAGCCTGCGTAAATGGGACTGAACAGCAAAACTGACTGAAGCAACTTGTAACAGTTAAGATATTAAACAGAGAAATGGAGACTAGGATGTGCCAGTTTTCCAAAGAGTGAGCTGATACTCTGTTCTAACTTAAAGCCAATGCTCATTCATTCTAAAAAATCCCGTCAGCATGCAACTAATTTTGAATAGACATGTACAATTTAATCTGACTTATTCTTCACATTCAGTAGCAAATATTTTTGGCCATTAGTAGCTTGCTAATAGACAGGTCTCACAGCAGAGAGGTCTCCCCAGCCCAATAACTAGTTAGTTCTAAAGAAACAAATAACAGAACTGTATTTTTTCAGCTGATGAAAAATATCCAAATAACTCACAGTTTAGCATTAAAAGAATAAGTTATCATCTATTTAAAAGGTAAGCGCACACCCTAGGTCATTCTTCAACTGTGCTTCAAGTATCAATAGACATCTTACCCAGGCTACAACTCTGCCATCATCAGATCACAAAGTTGACAAGAGAAATGATGTTTATTGCCCTGTGCCTCTTAAGCCTGGTGTCACTGAATGCAGTGCTGCTGAGTTGCACTATATTAGAGAAACTTCAAGGCTGACTGTAGACTTGGCTTGTACAGTAATGGCAAATAAATAAAGTCAAGAGCTAATAGCATCATCCTGCCTTTTACTGTGTTCTTAGTTACACTGAAACAGGAAAGACATGACACAGAAAGCCACTGCATGTGCTCAGCCTCAGTATTGTACAAGCTGGTGAAACCAGCTTTGAGGGCACAGCCGGTGGGTGGACAGATATCAGGACTTCAGAATGCTTTTGATTTCAGCCCAGGTTATTTTGTTGATTGCAGTTCTTGCGATGGTAAAGAAGCTGTCTTATTCCTGGCAGAACCAGTGTTGGAAATATTACCTGTGCCTGGGAACACTGCATGGAGAAACAGGCATCAAGGAGAAAAATGTCATGAATGGGGCTTTATATCTATTGGCATTGCCTGCCAATGGGCCATAAATTGATTTAAAAAGTAGAGCAATAGGAAAAAAGATCAAACCAGCTATAGGCCGCAACAGACTAGAATTCAGTGAGGCTCACAGATGGGAATGAGATAGCTATAAACCACCTTTGCTCTTCTCTTAATTTAGTGCTGATCTTGTTCCAGTTTAAATTAGAGAATACTCATGGCTGTTCTGAGTTAGAAGAGTTGCCAGCTTTCTCAAGAGGTTTTCTTCTTTCTGCGGTTTGGGAAGYGAAAGTCACGCAAGGAAAGTAGCTAGTGTCAGTCATGGGCTGGGATTCCTTTGATGCTGGCATTTACTTAAACTTTTATACTACTTTAGTATTTTACAGCTAACTTTGACAAGGCCAATAACAATTAAATTAAAGCAAATAAACTGGTTGGCTTTAGATGTACCTTATCAATCCCAGTCCTTATACACATTTCTTAAAGATTCTGCCACTGAACTGTCAAACACATGATTAAAAAAAAGGTGGCTGCTAGAAGTTTTAATGCTGGTGAACCTGATCCTGAGCACTGTGTTTCTATCCAGCACAAATGGTAAGCAATTAATTCTTAGTCATGACATATGCCAGTGTCAATAAAAGCAGGGTCTGGCACAAGAATTTCTGAAAAATAAAAATTATAATGTCTTGTGGGTTTTCACCACATTGTGCTGTTTTTTTGATCCACTGAAAATCATATCTAACTGAAATGGATAAGAAGGGAAAGAAGAAGAGACACAAAGTTTAAGGAGACAGTAGGTCAGCACACTTTTCTGATGAGTGACTTCTATGTTACATTTTTCAGATAACATACAAACTACCCCCTGACAGCCCTGCAGCACATAGACTGTTAACTTGATCATCACTGCTGTCTGCAGATGAAATACAGCTTCTTCTTTACTGGTTCAATTCTATGCCTCTTCTCAGCAATGAAATCAGCTCATTAGCCAGTTTCATGATTATGCTCTAGTTCAGAAAAATCAGTTAAGCATATACCTAAATCTGTCTTTACTCAGAAAAGTGTTAAAACCTTTTTGGTTTTAAGCATGTTTAAAATGCAGTGATTTCAGTGTGATTTAACAATGTGGTCAAGGAAGTTTCAAGATCAGGAATACTGTCAGAAATATACCAGGACAAGAATGCGAGTGTTTTGTCGCTGCGCTTTGAGTAGTTGGGCGCCAGCATATCCTCTAGGAAGACACAAGTCCTGATTTATAGATTGCAAATAGTAAACTATTTGTCACATTGATTGTTGGTACAAAAAATTAATTATAGAATGTTCCTTCAATGCTACCTGTAATTCCCTGTTTTCACTAAATCTGGATTTGGACAAATCATAGGAAGTATAATTTCGTTATTTTACTATTAGTAGCATTTGTGGAGGCAGGAGGCTGTGGGAATCACTGCCTTATTTGTGTGGTTGCTTTCTTATAGAGAGAAGAAAAAAACAGTTTAATTCATCCTAACCAAACCCTTAGGAAAGGCTTGAACTCTAAGAGAGTCAGTATTCTGGAACTTCCATTCGTGTCTCTTAAAGAAATAATCATACTTTACACTTTATAGCACGCTACATGTGAGGAAGTCAAAAAAGGCAAAGAGCAGCAGATTCCCAAGATTTTGACAGAAGAAACCAGAGAAATTCTCATGGGACTCGGAGAATTGCTGAGCAGGGACAGAAAATAAAAAGAGTGAGAAGATATTTTTTCAGGTTCTGCATCTTAGTGAAAATAGAAGTTCTCTGGGGGACTTCTCTGAAACTTGTCACAAAACTGCGATCTAGCCATCCTAGGCTAATGACAGTCATCAATGAAACCTGATTTTCTTTCAACTGTCAGGTTGAAGAAATAGCTAAAAGCAAGAATGGAAAGATATATTCTTTTTTATTTTCAGATTTTTGGGTTACTATTACCTGATGATGATCATTTTGCAGAAGATATTCAATTGACGCTGTAACAGAATTTGCAAGGGTAACCAATCTGTCATGATTATGGCAGTTTCAAGGCAAATCTGTGGGACTGCACAAAGGAGTAACAATAAATTTAAGATTCCTGCCTAGATGATATGCAAAGTTCTTTAATTATGGGAAACTCATGGCTTCTTGTAAGTTCTAGCTCTATTTTGACCCCATTACAAATGCAACGTATACACTGACATAAAACAGCATAAGAAAACATTTTCCCTCTCCCAACATTCCTGAACACAATTTCAGAGCCCAGTTCACATCTGGGCTTTTACAGCAGAAAGTAATTCAAACAACAGGCAGCAGAAAATAGCTAGTGCACCATTCCAAAATATTTCACAGTTTATATATGCTAACAAGGATTTCAGACTTTTTAAAATTAGTGCTTGTTATCACAAACAAATAAATACCATTTCCTTAATTAATCCATCACTTTAAAAGTTTATAATTCCTAAAACTATTTTATTTTAACATCACTTCTAACAGATGTCACAATTCAGAAAGTTCTATAAATAAGTATATTGAACAATTTAAAACTGAATATTATTTTGAAACACCTGGTTGCAAAATAGTATTTACATTCAAATGTGTATTTCATTTAACAATATCATCCTGCAGTCACATTTTGTGTCATGTTAAAGGTAAGTTAACACTCTACACTTTGTTTAGGGGACATTTTTTAATTTTGAAGTTAAAATGATAAATTATTTCAGCTATTCTAAAACTTGCTGTATGTAATATAAAACATACGGCTCCTTAAAAATCATCATACAGGCTGCCTCTGCAAAATACAGATAAACTGTCTGATTCTTCCAAGGTTACTGGTGTTGGGAGTTGGGATTTGGCTCAGGCTGATGTAGAGCTAAAGGCAAGATATGAAAACAGGCTCTGGGTTTGGATTCTGAACCTTGCAAAAAATGAGGAATTTTGTATTTTGGGACATCTGTTTGTATCCGCAGCCAACACTACTGAGCAGGACGTTGATCTGTCCTATGCATCCACTGCCACATAAGATGACCCTGGTATACTTTTTGGTGAGCACGTGGCTTGCCAGTTACTGGGCTTGTCAACATAGGCATAGAGCAGGCTCTGAAGAAGCTCTGCTTCTTTGATATGTTTCAATATATTAAATCCCTTTTTAATTGTATGTAAAAATGGTAGAGATCTTAGCAAGAAAGCTCCAGAACATCAATAGAGAGCAAAGCACCTATGCAGGCTTTTAGTATGATATATGGCACACTCTTTTAAAATGACTTCTACATAGACACTACTTCTTTGTTGCATTTTTTGTTCTTACCATTTTAGCAAACTGTCTTTTTTAATCCCTTTTTCTTTTTCCTGTACCAAATCCAGCATCAGTAACGACAGATTACCAGTCAGTCAAAAAGAACTGGCTTTTGGCTTTACTGCAATGCCTAACCTCCTTCTCAACCATCCTCTGCTAGAGCCTCTGTTGCATCTGGAAGAATGAGTTGTTATGGGATGGAAAGGCTTGCAAGATCTTAGCTTCTACTGATGTGCTACCTGGAGAATATTAAACATATTTTAACACATGCTACATCACACTGATTCCTTTGAGAAAGAAATTGTCATTTTCTCCAGGACTGCATTCTGTTTTAATTTCTTTCTTTGCTCCTGAGTCTTTCCCTTTAATGACCCACAGATTTTCAACCTGCTTGTACACTCCTGTTTTTCTTTCCACATGTATCCCTACTACAGAGAACATACAGGCTTGCCACAGGCGTCATGAAGGAGGTCATCCAAGTTGGTTCAAACATCATTTCCATTTCTGCTTTTTCCAGTCAGTGTCAGCACTGGGAAGTATAGCCAAGAAACTTATTTCAGCACTCCCCTTAAGTTGCTACATCACTGCATTCCTCTCCCTCTCCAAATATGAGTGTGTCAAAAAGTTTGCCTCAACTCCTACAATTCAGGGAACTGATGTCAGGTTGTAATTTGTACTAAATTCTTCCTGACCAAATCACAGACAAGCTAGAGCACTACATTGCTACCACTTTAATAGATAAAAAAAACTGGTGGCACTCTACAGTGCTGTGTGAGAAAAACAGCATAGAAATGACAAGTTTTGCTGTTCTGCTGCTGTTATTGTTGTTATTATTATTATTGTTATTATTATTACTACTGTTACTACTACTACTATTATTTTGAAGCCCAGGAGCTCAGCTACCTATGAATTTCACCTGGGATCCCACACATTAGCAATCTGACATCAAGTACATGAAGATGCCGTTCACAGATCAACAAAAACATCTACCATAGTGATTTTCGAAACATTAGTTCAATTATATATAAAATGGGAAATTCTGAGGTAATAATGTGCTGGAAGCTAGTAAACATTGACTTGTTCAGAGTGATCAGAACTCTGGTGAGGATGATTTTGTCTGAGGTCATTTGCAATATTGATCAGCTTGTCCAGCTCTTCCTTCTACGCTGCCACTAGTTCAGCATTATTTTTAACTCACCTGCCCAAAACATTCATATTAACTTAAGAGCGAGCTAAGATGCTCACTTGTTCCTTTTCTGTGGAGACAAGCTTAAAATACATCCAATGAACAGAACACTAAGCTTCAAAAAGCAATCAGAAGTTCTAAAGACAGTATCTCTTCATAAAGTGTAGGTATCTCTGACTGCGAGCACACCCTTCTGAGCCCAGTGACTGCCAGGCAGGCTGCTCCCCAGGTTTTATTCACTGCTTAACAACTGGTGGAATACTGCTACGTCTTTTCACATTTTACTGTCATTTCTGCACTTCACTTTGATCTCCTCAAACACAGTACTCTCAAAAACTGACCTTTCAGAGCCAGAAGTGTTATCTCACTATTGTTTCACTAGCACTTGAACATCATTCCTGGAACCTGTTTCATAAGGCTTTGTGCTTCCAGAAGTAGTATTTGCAATACAGAAGATACATAAGGGATTCAGACATGCCACTGCAATCGATAGCAGAAAGTACAGAAGAACTTCAGAAGCACGAGTGTTTCAAAGAAACTGGGAAAATTGTTTTCCAATGTCATTCAGCAAATGTTCACCCAGTGTCTAGTGGGTGCCATCCTAGCCAAGATCCCCTGACGAGTGATAGTTTTATAAAGCTGAAAGCTACCAACGGACATGTGCAAAACCAAAATCACATGGAGCTCTATCTGCCTCAGTTACATTCATCTGTTCAGGGCACATTTAAGAGCATCACTTTTCCTCCAGCCGCAAATGTAAGAGATATCTGGAGGAGCTGAACCCTTTTTACCATACATTCTCATACACAAGAGATCACTTAAATGAATATTTGCTACCAGAAACAGCCAATTAAAATAACACATATCCCAAGCATCAGACTAAGCAGAGGAAAAATATACTAGATCCCCTTTAAAAGCCTATCTGGAAATGAAATGAAGCTTTCATGAGAATAAACATTTAGTGAACCTAAAGATAAAATGAAAATTTTAAGGTAACCTGAATAAAAGAAAAAGAGTAGATCAGTTAAAAATTGATTTAAAAAATGAAAATAACCCTAAAATATCTTTCACAGAACTGCCGATCCCTGACAAAGAGTACTGAATTGGTTAAAAGAAAACCTCTGATAAAAAATACAATTATGGTACCCCAAGGTTATCTGTTTATCAGATTTCTATTGTACACTTTCCATTTGTTCTTCTCCTTATACCTCAGCAGATCTCTCCCAATATTTTAAGCAATTTCTCTGAGTTAATAAGTGCCCTTCCTGTATTTTTCTATGGCCCTGTATTTCTTCATATTTCTGTCATAGCTTTTTAATGCAGCAGTCTACAATTACAGCAGCAGTCAGACAGAGCCAGAGAACCTATTTCCCCCTTAGGAAGCACTCTGAAACACAGTTTCCTCTCTCATTTTAAGAACTTTTTTTTTTTTAACACAAAGTTTCTATGATTTCAGGTCAGCACCAGTGAGCCTCTGAATGACAAACACAACAGTCGGCCCTGCAAAAATTATGCGGCATTTCTTTTTCCTTTTAATTGCAATGGGTATGCAGCTGCAGTAACTACAAATTCCTACAAGCTATCACACACCATTTGTGTGCTTGTTTCTTCTACATTAAGAAATCCGACAGAAGTTATAAGCGGCTTCCTGGTTCCAGCCCTTTCTGTCTGGTGGTTTGTACAGATGACTATGTGAACATAGCTAGTCAGGGAATCAAATGTTTTGTTTTTCTTCTCCTTGGGGTGACCATTGTCTCCAGCTGGTTCTATACAGAATGAGTCATTAATTAAACCCAGATTCTTTGCAAGTGGCCTGTTGCAGGGCTGTGGTTTATTCCTGCCTGTTCTGCTTCTGTGAACAATATTTTGGGGGATTTCAGGCTTACGTTATTTTTATGATTTCACATTTTCTTCACTCTTCCTTCTGCCACAAGTATTCCTCTAAGAGACAGAAAGTGAAAGGCTTGGTTAAGAAAAACACAGTCACCTCCGAAGTGCTAAAACTGCAATAAACCCATCATCTCTAACAACAGCGGAGCATGAAAAGATAAAAAACAGCCTGCCAAGAATGTAGTAACCACCCATTCACTTTTAAATGCTCTCCACACTTCAATGCACAGACCTAATTACTTTTCAGCATTCCCAAATCCACTTTGCAGCACTGCAATCAGAAACCTGGCGTTAAAATATTTTAGACTCTAAGGATCAAGACTAATTATGGGCCTAAGCTGCACCTTTTGGTTTTCTTACCAACCAACCGGCCCCCCCTCCCCCAGCCTCTCCACCCCCTTCTCTTCTTTGGGATACTTTAAAGCACGCTCCAGTAGAAGAAAGGCTGTCCAGTCTCAGTCGGGGGTGAAGTAAAGAGAGAATAAAACAAAAAGCAACTCAGTTCAATTCAGTAAGCTTCAATGAAGCTGGTATATTTAATGTGAGCCCAGGGTTAGCCTACAGAATTGCGGCAGAATGCAATATTCTCAACAAAAAAAGATGTGTTTAAAGTCGGGTAAGGCCCCATAAGGCTGTTGTTGGTGTTTAAGCAGTACACCAAGGTATTTAGCTCTAAGGGTTTCTAAACATTCCAGCTGAGAATAAAACCGCAGCTTTACAGTAGCTTCTTAAAGGTTTGGGGGGCTGGGAATGTTCCCTCCCCCTTGTATTGAAAAGTCAATAAACAGTAGGAAAGATCATGTCATAACAAAGATGAAGCCACCTATTATAGGGTATACCGATGGCTAATGGCACTATCAGAAGGACTAATCCTATATATTAAATGGTGTAATTGTTATAATAATATCATGGTTATTAGAACACCCAAGCGTGAGACATTTATCATTTTGTGCAACAGGAAAGCCATTGCACATTATCCAACCTTCCTATGCGAGATGCTTGCTAAAATATGGCAATATTAGATAAGGACATCAGTGATGCAATCTGCAGGCAACATCCCAAATGCATTTTTGATACACATATCTTATGTTCCATGGCATTTACTAAGCTACTTTAGGTAATTTTGTTGGGAGTTACACTCTTAAAAAGCTTCATTCACATGAAACAATTATCTGTAAATGCTGGCAATAATGTTTTACCTCTGTGAAATACTTTCAGTCCCATTTATTTAATTAAAAAAAAAGCAGCATATTCATTGCAAAGGAATTGTGTGGAACACATCTATAGGAAGCAGTCATGATGGTATATCTACTTTATGCAAACTTCAGTGCTCAGTTTGAACTCTGGCAAGCTTCCTGGGATTGGATCCAATTAACCTGATAGGGACACAGGTTTTTCAAACTTGCATAGCTCCGACTCCAGGCTGTTATGGCATCTGGGGTTACCTCGATGAGAGGACAACTATGGACCTTATTGTAGCATCATGTACATTGGGGTGA
Source organism: Apteryx rowi (assembly GCF_003343035.1). Taxonomy (NCBI): domain Eukaryota; kingdom Metazoa; phylum Chordata; class Aves; order Apterygiformes; family Apterygidae; genus Apteryx; species Apteryx rowi. The sequence continues at coordinate 918,798 of NW_020449919.1, forward strand.
ATCAGGTGATTTTGCTCCTTTTGGCACAGCTTTGCCAGGGAAGGACTTGTGTAAGGTGGCAAGCCTATTTTAAGAAAATATTTAGTTATCTAAAGTCTCACTCTCTCACTCTCTTCCCTTTATATACGTACAGACAGACTCAGCTTATTATGAATCTCATAGTCATAGGCACATAAACATTTTAAATCTCAGTCCAGTTTACAATAATCAAAATTAAACAGTCATCCACAGCTGGTGTTACAAGGGGAAGGGTTAAAACAACATGGCATTCTATGTGGCGATAGTTCACATGAAGGTTTAAAAAAAAAAATAAGGGAGTTAACAGAGAGCATGCACATTGGCTTGCAACTACCAATTAACCCTCCTTGTTAGATAGGTAATTTATTCCACTCAGCAGCATCAAATATCAGACAAAAAGGTGGCCAAAACAGTAATTATCTTCATGGAATTCAAAGGCTTGAAAGCCATAATTCCTAAGAAATAAAAACAGAGTTCTTTTCATAGTCTATGCTTCTTCTAAAGACCGTAATAAGAGTCAGGCCCTAGCTGTGACCCCTTACACTTCAAGGTGAAAAAGTAGGTTAAAGAAAGTAATGGCAATAATCACGGGGCTTTTCTACATAAAACAATCTCTGAGTGGAGGTCAAAGATCAAACACTTGGGGCACTACCTGAGTCACACAAAGATCTCTTCCACAACAGAAATGAAGAGCAAGACTGGCAGGAAAGAGCAATAAGGCTAATTCTAAAAATTAAGACTAATTCTAAAATTATTATGAAAAGAAAATGACAAAAAATATGGATTTCAAAAGTCTGTATTAGATTTAAAAAATGGCACCCATTTTCTGCTTAATTTTTTGAAAAAATAAGTCTGAGGATTTCCCTGCACTTCATGGAAAGCTTCTATCAGAAATGAATGTTAAATATTTCCATTTCATCTTAATTCCCACCAACCAGCTACATTCTTTTGCACGATCTCAAGGCACCTTTAAATTCTTTTTTGAACTGTTTTGGATACTTTTACAGAGAACTGAAGATGTGCATCTCTCAGGATTATTTTCTATTTTTTTATTGTTATTAAATCCTTGGCTGATTCAGGTTTTTGTACCATAGCAAGTCAGATCCCCACTCCGAGCTTGTGTGATTTACAGGAACAGAGTTCACATTAAGCATCAGCAAGTGAAGGGCACTTGCCCCCTGTTAGAGTGCCCATTTGAGAGTTCAAATGCACATCCCCACCACCATGGTGTGTAGGAACACTCTGCACTTGCTGTATTCCCTGGAGGGCGTTTTGATAAGAATTTCATACAACTTGATAAAGATATTCCTTGGTTTTCACTTAAGAAGGTTAAATCATACCTCCAGTTACCTGATGAGTCTTTATCTTAGAGCAAGCTTTCAGTCTTACATGCTACACCTCAATATGTAAATACTGTTCCATGGACTTTACCTGGCTTTCCACCTTTCTTAAGGCTGGGCACGTTTACTATTTTGCTGGACCAGGACCAAACAGCTCCGCACCCAGCGGGGCCTAGTTCTAGCGGAGTGGAGGAAACTGCAACACAGGCTCATCAGGAGGCTGTTACCTGGTTCAGTTTTTTTGCCTTGGGTGTTCCTTGAGTTTCAGTTGTCTAGGTATCTGCGCAGTCCCTCCAACACGTTACACTCAGTGCAGAATACAGAGATATTTATATGCTCTACAAGCAACTTACTGAACACTCCCCCCTTCCCCCCCGTAAGTTTTGCTCTAAGATATAAACCTGGTGGTGTAGAGAATTCCCAAATACTATACTCGGGCACACAGAACTGACCATCATTTTGAAGTCAGGTGCTCTTGCTAAAACAACTACGGTAAATATCACCTTTAATACACATAATGGTATATAAACAACGTGTCACAAAAATTGATCAGCCTTTTATTAGCTGACAGCTGACTAAGCTGTCTTCATGACTTCTGAACTGTTAGTAGAACAGGAATGTTCTGAATGAAATTGATCATTATGTTGCTGGCATCACTGACTATCTGCAGGGCCATTTTATGGGAAACTTTAAAAAACACATATCATATAACTAATGCTTCCTATTTTCTAGGTAGAATACAACAAAATAATAAGTGTACCATATCATTCCCATTTTTTTGTAGAAGGTAGTAATGTCTAAAGACTTCTCTCATTCTTTGCTGCTACTATGGAATAGTCAAAAACTCCGTGGATGTCTGAACATTTTATATCATATAATCTAATAATTCAGTATAGCATCAGGTCACAGAAGGCTGATTCATCTATCTGACACATTCAGCTATCTATTAGATACATGCTAACCCTTATGCCCATACTGTACAGAGTACATTCTGTAAGAACTGAAGGAAAATATGACTTGACTTTATTTTTTCTAAAGGGTCAGAGAGGTCACAGGGGTGAAAGACAGAAGCACAGATGCATTGTTCATCTAATATCTATTATATTGAGTGCACATGGATTCTATGAACATTTTCTGTTTGTGTACTGCCTCCCCAAGATTTTAAGATAGGCCAAGAGGAGCTGAGACATGAAAATGTTTTCATTTATTCTGCCATATTAGTTCTGGGCAACTTACTATCTGAATTTTCTCCACACACAAATCTTAAAGCATTCTCTAATGTGTGTCATCACAAATTCTCCCTGTTAAGATATATCACAAATTATTAAATTGCCTTTAATTTAATTCAAATATTTGCATTCATTGTCCTGTATCAGAATTCATTTCTTCATGATGTAGTTTCAATTGGCGATTATTGTCTGATGACTCCTTAGGAAAAAGAGGCCTTAACGGCCACTGCCCTAGAAGGTATAATAATGGCCACATAGGCCTATTGTTTGAGATCTTGGCCAACTAGCAGAAGGTCACTGAGCCTCATACCACTGATGTGATCTGACTGAGCATGAAGTTAAAATTACAGTCTCACAATAGGCTGTGATGTTTTGGGTTGCAACTTTTGCAATTAGCCACAAAGTGACCTTCATGTTTCATCCCTTAAAAGCAGAGTTACATTATTATTATTCCTGGCATTATTGTAGTTTATTAGTTTTGTCAGATTTATCTTACATTCAATTATTTGTCACATAAGGCTTATATGGCAAGCTATGGACTACATGCCACACTTTTTTTTATTACAGCAGATGTTCCTAAAATAGATGTAAGCACCTCTGCATAAAACAGCCCCTCTGTGCCAAATTCCATCTTGTGCTAGCATGGGAACCCAGCAGGATGAGAGGAAGAGTATAAAGAACCTTTATCCATTCCTGCTGGAATAAGAGTGCCTGAAGTTTGAGAACGCACTTCAGATTTCAGTGTGTGCCAAAAAGAACGGGACTGGCTGAGGCCAAATCTTGTGTTTGCCCCTTTCTCTACTACACCATACTCAAAGGCAAAATTGGTGCTACTTACTAATGCAGCGTAATTACTCCCTGATCACTGGAACTCAAGAATCTTATACCAAAATTCGGCTAATATACCATATAAAGAATTTTTCTCTATACATAGATCTCAAAAAGTGGCTGTAATTTTTCTCCAAATGGACTCATTTTGGTAAGGATTTGGGATGTGGCAAAAGTACCCAAGTCTGTGACCTTGCATCTTTTCCTACCATGTTTCATCCCTGTTCTTCTCAGTGCAGTCTGCAAGGTCATGCAGGTCTTCCAACATTATATTTTATTCTTCTCTATTGAAAATGACACTAAAGCATCTGTTATCACATACAGTTTCCACACTCTTACTTTTGTGTCCCAGCCTTTAATAAGAATTTTAAGTAAGATTGGTCCTAAGAAAGAATCTTGAGAAGTTTCAGTAATAACTTCCCTCCAAACCAAATAATTCAGTTTAAACCATTTAAGTCTTTGATTTAATCACAAAACAGTGTTTCTTACACTAGTCCCAGCCTCTTCAGCCTGACCAATAATTTCTTACATGGCACACTATCAGACGCTTAATGAAAGTCTAGCTAGTTGAGATTTACTTCACCACTTCTTCCTAAGCAAATCAGTTATTTTTTCCAAAAGATCTGTCAGTTTGTTTGGCAGGATCTTCCTCTGGTTACTCACATTGCACTTAATCCAATTTTTCATTTAATAACTGATGAAACAGAGGTCTGGCCTCTAAAATTTGTTCTGGTATTAATATCAGAATAAAATGTTTCTAGGTTATTATAAGACTACTTAATGAAGTAGGACTGAAGGACTGGTCAGGGGGTAGTCTAGACTGCTGTTGGCACAAAAAATGGCAAATGTTGCTGCAACCTTATTCCACTGATTGGACTAGTGGGTTTCGCTATGTCCATCTCCGTAACCACAAGCACACAACAGTGAGGAAGCTAGCCCCAATTCTAGCGACCTTGGATTCCAGAGGTGGAAAAACTAGTTTAAACTTCCAGGGAAATTTTAGAGCAGAAGTCAAACTCATGATTCTGAATATACAGAGAGAGACCTAATTTGTTCCGTGTGAGCAGAAACACGTACTTTCCTAGTACTATATTCAGCTATACTCCCCTATTTTTCCATTGTTGTTACTCTAGAATATATCACATCTCTGGCAAGTTTTCAACATCTTCTGGGAAACGGTGTCATTTCCCTCAGTGATACGAAAGTACTGTCCAATAGGACGTGTTACCACCCAATTTTTAGGAGAAATGGCCACAAAACAGTCCGGACAGTCATATTAGCCTTGCCATTTCCAGACCCTGGCTACAAAACCTGGGGTTTTGGAACCTCCAAGCAAACCACACACTGTCATGAACTCAAGGTGAGGTAAAATACACTCAGAGAACTAGGTGGAGTAGATTGACAGCAGGCTAAAGCTCTTAACTATCCAAAACCCCCATTTGAACTCGCATAAGAAATTGGCATGTGAGGTCCTTCACAGCTCATCTTAAAGCAGTTTTGATTTCCTGGAGATCCAGGAAGGGACAGCAGACTGCAATGGGAATGTAATTTGCTTTTAAAATGGGGAGGAAGGAGAGAGAGAGCAAATGTTATACTGGCTGAAGGGATAAGTGTGGGACAAGTTAATTTACCAAGACTTGGGGGAGCGCATCAGAAGCAGTTTTATATAATCCGTGGCTTCAGTATACCTTTTGTGGGTTTTAATGATTTTTAAATAGGCAAATTAGAAATGGAGAAGCAATGACAGCCATGTATATATACGTATATACATAGCAGACTGTCTCTCTGACAGCAGACGATAAACATTCTTCAAAAAGAGACTATTCCCACCAGAGATCTCCAAAGTTTCGCTTATAATAATATTATAAATCTCAGCAATGAAAAAGATATCTTTAGAGTAGAAATTCTGCCAAGGAAACTTGCAAGATAATGAGGTAATAGGCCATGTGTTGTGTGACAAATCAGCCCAGGTTCAAAAGCAGCAATGATATGACCCTATTTGGCAGCACGGGAAGGCTGAGAGATTAGATTCCACCTGCTGTCAGTTAAGCTTTTGCATCAGTTTGCTTGTATTTCCCAGGATATCCACAAGCCTACACAAATAAAAAGATGAATATATGTTTTCTAAACTGTATTATAACATTCTATAACAAGTTTATTAAGGATTTAGTTCAAATTCTTCAGTTATTGTTAAAGATTAATGTGCTTTTCATTACTGACTGCTAAATTATTCATGTGCAAGCGTGCTTCCTGAATCTTTCACTGGTGCACAATATTTTTCTTCTGCCTTTGCAGTGACAAGTTCCAAGTGGATGCTGCACATACATGTTCATATCAATCTGCCTTTTTGTCTCCCTTCATGTCATTCCCAGCTTCCACTTCACACCTGCATTTAGTGGTGGGCATATGAATGAATAGTCTTTGAAGTAGTGATGTGCTTCTACAGCTCTTTTCTAGCAGGGTTTGGTCTTCTTGTGTTCATGCTACATCAGTGCCAGTATTCCAGATGCACAGTTTCAGTGTTGCTATCCACAGACACTGCAAATATCTATCCAGGTCAACCTCTGTGAGAAGAAACCTTCAAACTATATTCAAGTGAATAATGAAATTCACCTTCTTTATATCTTTTCTATATACACTTTTCTATATTGGATTCAATAGGAGCTGCAGTTGCTCAGAAGCTCTGAAAAAGCAGGTAAATTATGGAGCATTGACTTATTTGAATTATAAAAGCTCCAAAGAGATGCTCATAGATAGTTTGTGGACCCAGCTGTAAAATAAATGTTATAATGAAATCTTAAATACAATAGGCCACTGTGTTCAATGCAACAAAGGCAGCAGATTAAAAAAAAGCCTCCTCTGAAACATTTGCAATGTTCCTTAAAAATTACTACATCTGGACCCTGGTGGATATTGACTTTGAGAGCTGAGCACTACTTCTGCAGAGTGCCATTACATGTAATTTGGTGCCGCTTAAATCGGTTTCAGAATCTGTGTTGTAAAATTGTTCCAGTGATTTGCTGAAGGGAAGAATAAAATTCTTCCCAAGCTGTTCCACCACTCTAACCTCTGAGTACTGCGGAGCAAGGTCTTTCCAGAGATTGCTAGGAAATGGCAGGCTTTCCTGAAACAGGTCTGCCTGTCTAGACAAAAAAAATCCACCATCATATCCCACGCTGTTTTCTAATTTCAAAAGCACAGAGTCCTCTATTGCGCTGCCTACACTGACAGCCACGTCAAGCTGCAGCACCAAGCAGCCTTACGAACATGTAGCAATCCCATGCTGTCACTAGGATGCTCAAAAGGAGCAGCCACTCAAAGAGGAATTGGTCTCATGCAGATCTCTATACACTGCAGCCATCAGTAGCAATCACCTCTGAAGGCTGCAGTCCTGAAACAGCCCTGCCAAAACCTAACTGATCCCCTACTGACACTAAAATGGGGCAGTGGCTGCAAAGAATATTTCTAGGTCATTTTTGCTGACTTAGTGCACTCTGAGTGCACTCCAAGAGTTTCCTGACCACAGCTGGGCAGGCTTAGGATGCCACTTGTGTTCACTGACACAAGGTCTGAGCAGAGGAGCAGCAGCAGCACACCAGTATCCTGACAGTGACCCTTTTCATAGTCATGGCCATTCATGGGTGATGTGGTGACCTGCTCTTAGAAGCTGCTGCAAGATGGGGTGTTTGCTTAGGCTTGCTTGGAAAGGTTGGGGGAGTTTTGTATCCTTTTTTTTTTGTTACTTTCATGGTTAATTCTTCACACCTGGTAAATGATGCTGTAGGTGATGGCACAAAGTAGCAGTGGTTCCAAACACTGGCCTCTAATTGTATTGTGCTTTTGTTTGATAGTTTGCAAAGGAAAAGATAGAACAAGAGGGAAACCATCATGATGGGTCATGAGCCCAGTACGCCAGCTAATGCATTTCAGTGTAGGAGGGCAATGACAACAACTGAGATCTCTAAAGTGTTTGCACATGCAGGAAATTTTTTAGCTAGTGTATTAAAAATAGGAAATTTCACACCCGTGGATTCATATTCTTATGTTTGTTTTTTTTTTAAGTAAACCTGCTTACCTGTAACACATGGGCCATTTGCAGAACTGGCATCTGCCTAATATATTTCATGTGTAACCTTGAGGGCTTCCTGTAATTCTCAGGTTGGGATGAGCTAATCTAGCATAGAATACTACACCTGCTTCGTTCTGCTAACAAATAGGCCTCTGCCTTCTCAGGACTGCCTGACCTGACTTATTATACCTTTGCCATCAGCAGAAAGACTCATATCATCACTGAGCCAAAGGTGAATTGCCTAGAGACAAAGTCGGAATGAATTTTTTGCAGTCCCATTTCACCAGACATTCAAACCGCTTCATTCTGAGGAGTGAAGACCTTTCACTGTCACATTTATATATGCTTATAAGGACAGCAAAGGTTCTCTCCGCAAATCCGTTCCACATGAATGTATCAAAACAGGTAAGCCAGAAGAAAGTGTTTTGCCTCTCGTACCTTTTGTTCAACAATGCTATTACTGAAAGAAGAAGAGGTATAAAAGTCAGCTGTGGTTGATGCTCCTTATGTCTATTAGCATTTCCAAAGTTAAATGTGCACAGTGTATGCTAATGCTGTAATACATGGTAAAGCATGCAAATATTCAAATTCACATTCAGTGGTGGGTTGTGTGGGGAGAGCGAGGAGGGGAAATAAGGAATTATATACTCATATYTGGCTTCTGGTCCAGAAAAATGTCAAGATGTTTTTTAGCTGCTGCCAGTTTGCATTTGAAATGTTGCTTTGTATTTATAGTTTTCTTAATACCTAAAGCAAAAGGGGCTAAAATTCATTTAAAACCCAATAACAATTAAAATCCCCAATAACAATTAAAACCTACAATGAACAACTGCTCTAGCTTTGTTTATTGCATGCATAAATAATCATACTTCAATGAACATGTTAGTATCTATGATCTCTTCCCAGATTAAGGTTGCCTTGAGACTGCTTGCTTTGGCTACCGTAAATGTGACATGAATTACACTCAGGAAAATGTGTCTTACATGCTGGGTTTGAAGTAAATTATTTTCTTCTAATATACCTACACAACTGTCACAAGGAATTACACTGCAGATTTAGTGATGTTAAGTGTCAACTGTAATTTGGTGACAGCCATTTTATTGGCTATGCATATTGCTCTGCTAGGACCTGCTTCTCAGTATGGAGGCCACCGTATCATTAAAAACCAGTGATCCTTCACTGATGACATAATTTGACTGGCAGAGAGAAGAGCAGTGAGGGGCTTGCTTCCACCTGCATGGAATCTGCTGTGTGTCAGAGATGAATTTGCCTTCAAATTAGAAACAGCACAGCAGACTAGTGGCTGTGATTTTGCTTGATTTCTTTTAAGGAGTTTCACTGGAATGGTTACTGAGCAGCTGATAGGAGTCTGCTTTAATAGGTCAAATGTATATATTATGCAGCCTGTAAACATTTCAAATATTTTTAGCCACAGTATACAGTGAGTTATCTGTGAAATAGTTTCAGCTGAATTGAGCCACATGCTTTTTTTCTCTTCTGTGCACTCATCCATCCATCCACCTATCCATCCATCCATTCTTTTGTCCGCAATTCTGCCTCTGCAATAGGCTCAGAGTATTAAATTTATGTGTTAAAAAAGAAAAAAAAAAAGTGTTAACATAAAACCAGTGTTTCAACAGATAAAATAAATCATACAAGCTGTGTAAAAATTTACAGTAAGAGCAGAATCATAATCATACATTCTGAAAATTTTATAAACTGACAATTCAAGTTATGTGTTTTATGCTAATACACATAGTGGTAGGTTCTAACAAACTGTGATTCACACATAAAGAGTAGAAAAGTTGAAGGTATTATATATGTAATATCTATTTTTCACATGTACATCTTTATATATACATTATGTACTTATTCTGAGAAAGAGGAAATAGATTCTGTGACTTTTTTAGCAAATTTAAATCAATATAGCTGCTTTCCATTTTCAGTATTTAAATCAAATTTTTTGCTGCAAGGCACTGCAAGGAACAAAACAAAGTACCTTAAAAGAAAGTGTTTCCCTAGTAATTTCACCTCATTTCACACCTATCCAGCAGCTTTTCTTAGCCAACTGGTTTCACTGAAAATGCTGACAATGTTCACCTATTAGAATTGTCCATACCATAAGGTGAGTTTTCCCTTAGATCCACTTTATTAACTTTAAATATAGAAAATAACTTTTTTTTTCTTAAGACTACCAACATTCCTCAGTATGTACTTTTGTCTATTTCCCATTCTTGCACACTGCTTGTTCTACTTTTCTTTCCTTTTTTTTGGAAAAATCTTTACTGAACAATAAACAGCATAAATTATTCAGCCAATTTCAGTCCAGTGGCATAAATCATACTCTAGCAGACATGCTACTTATGACAAATGCTTTGTCTAAGAGAAATATACTACTGAAGGTTTAATCAGAAGCTTTAAACATTTCAGACTTGCTCAATTTTATTCTTGGCAAGAAGCACTGTTTTTTGCTATATCTTCCAAAGCTTTGGGGGAATGTTCATTTTTCCCATGAGAATACTGAGGCCATTTTTACCCACTCTAGGAAGGGGGAGGGTGTTAATAAAAGAGCACTTTCCTCAAGAAAAATTCAAATGGGATTGGCAAAACCTCTTGCTCTTGAAAGCTTGTTTCAGAGGCAGCCTTGGATATTTTAAGTGCTTCCTATATGATGAAGTATCAGGACTTGCATACTATTCCTTTTGAAAGAATAAACACTGTGTATAAAAACATAACCTTTTATGGGATAAAAGGTTTCTTAAGATTTTACTAGCACAATTTTGAAAATATCTTCTTTCTTGCTGTGCTTTTTAAATAAGTCCATCGGATGCCTAGGCACACTTAACCTTCATCTGTTTTAGAACCAGTTATATTCAGCTGGGGGTACTGACCAAATATTCTATGACTTATTTCTTTGATTTCCTTTACACTGTATATGCATGAAGGTTTTTCAACTGATATATGGGCCAGAACTGAACCTCTGGATTCAAATATTAAGAGGAAATTTCCATTAATTTTGAGGAATTTTTAACCTTCCTAACTATTCTAAAAATTCGTTTTGAAGAATATCTGCTTCAAAATGTTTGTCCTTTTATGCCACTAGTGTAGAAACCTGAAGCATTATGGAACACTGATCCATACCCCGCACATCCCCAAATTTAATACCTATATTCTAATATGAGATTTTGCATTGGGTCCATTCAGGGATTTTATTATGGAGCTCCAGTCAATATGGTTCTGTTTTATTTACTTCACTGCTTGTGTTTCAGCATCAGCTAAAATGTCAGCTGAGGTTCTGGAATAAAGTTCTGCTTCTTGGATGGCTACCTCTTGCATAGCCAAGAAAAACACTGTTGAGTCAAATTTACATAAAACAGCAGCCTGAAAAAACGCTGGGATAACAGAATGGTGGGAAGACGCTTACAGATAAACTACTGTCATCAGCACAGCACAGAACTCACACATAGTTGTGTGAGCACAACACAAATTATGAATAGTTTTCAACTAAAGAAGAGAACATTTAAAATATATAGGTTCACAGTCTAGCTGACCTTATTCACCAGATTAAAACAATCTGAAAGTAACCGTATATAGAGTCAAAACAGCTAAAGTGTCCTTTTAAAGAAAAGTTGTTTTTGTTATTTTTAAGTTCTGGCTGAAATTAAGACAGCTTAATAGAGAAGGACCAGATGCTGAATGCCTATACCAGCTTCTGTTATTTTAGGTCATACTAGTTGCCCCCAACAAATGGGAACATAAGTACTGGCATCCTAAATCAAAGCTGTGGTCCACCGAGTTCCATCGATGCTTTACAGTAAGAAAAAAGATGCCCCCCTACACACAGTGAGCCAATCTGTTACCTATTAAGGTTTCTTCATGCTTCCTGAGAGTGGGTGATTTGCATAAACCCTTGCGTTTGAGAGAGTATATTCCTCTGACAAACATCTTGGATTATATATATATTTGGATTATTAGAACCCTTGTTTGTATGTAACCATCCAGTCCTACATGAATCTTAGTAGATTCTTGGTCTCAGAGCTATCATGTGGTGAAGCTCCATGGCATAATCACTAACTGCGTTTCTCTTTATTAGTTCACCTTAGTAAAATGCAAAGAAAGTCCAAAAGTAGCACAAAGCTCCCATTATAAACCTACTGTCAGACGCAAAAGAAAAGAAACACACATTTTTCTGTCTAAATGACTCATTTCATTTAAAAAAACAATCAAAAAGCAAACAAAGTCTAAGCAAGAGAGTCACTGACACATTTTGCATCTCACAGAACATTGCTGCATGGTTAGAGCGCACTCCTTTAACATTAAAGGACTGTAAAGAGCATAAGGAAAACAGAGTGACATTCCCTCTCACTCACTTAGTCGCTTACACCAAGCCTTCCAGTTCATGACTTCATTTTGTCACTGTGACTTGTTTTGACCAGGGCCTTATTCTTCAATAGTCCCACTGAAATTACTAGTAGAGCAAGGCACTGTGTGAAGTTTTAAAAGAGCAAGTAGGTGAGTAAAGGCAGCCGGCTAGACACAAGCCCAGATCCTGCTGTCCTTATTGTACACATTCTCAGAGGCAAAACTGTACAAATCAATGTCTGAATTCTATGAGTATGAGCAATAATATAAATTTCTAGACAAGCACTGCTCATTCATTCAAGTGACATTTTCCCCCATCTAAAGAGCCAGCATAGGGAAGGAAGTACAAGTAACCTCAGCATCTTGGAAAAAATCTTCCCTTTAGATCAGATTGGAAGGCAGGGTGGTTTTTGTTCTCCTCATAGCATTGTAGCTCAGTCTTATGCTAAAAGGATGAAAAATAGGACTTTTTTTTTTTAAATGTTAGCAATGAATTTAGGAATAACATAGCAGATTGTTATTGATCAGTCCTGTAGAAAAAACTAGAAAAGGGTCAGGTCCTAGATGCAAAGTAAGAGTAAAATATCCTGGATATGGCCTGCAGATCTTTGAATTGTAGGTAGATGGGAATATTGGAGACTTTCAGTCTCTCTCATGGTGGGAGGATTTTAAAACCAGAAGGGTAGGAGAGCCACAAATTGTGTGAAAGGGATTAATCCTCATTTCTTACACCATGTGTACACTTTCACTTGTAAAGACGGCCCAATAAAACATGAGGTGTCTGAGATGAAGGAGGCACCACCCAAATTAGAGTGGAAACTTAATAAAGTGACACTTTCTTTCCCATTTTTGTATGTTTTCCTGTTTGTTCTTTTCAGTGTTTCAGAAATCAGTTCCAAGTGGATAAGTACACAAAAATGTAACAACTGTTAACATCAGGAAAGGTCAGGACTTAGAAAGACTCAGGCACCAAACTATCTCCAGGACTGAAATGAGTTCAAGCAAAGTCATACCTTTCTCCTAAAAAGGCTTTAAAAATAACAATTAAAAAAAAAGCCACCACAAACCACCATGAAATCCACATCAACCCAGTCTGAGTAATGAAAACACCAGTTCACAACCTGAAGCTCTTTATAATTTTCTGCTGAAACTGAAGCCACAAAACCAACTGCTGAAGCAAGCCCATTTGAGAAGCCAGAAGAATATGAAGGTTCACAAACTGCTCAAAATAAAGACTTTCTTCTGACTGTTGAATCACTAGTTCAGGTAAGAAAACTGATTATAATCTTTTGCCAGGGCCCTGCCTATGAACTGAGAAACCTGGGAACTGCCCAGAGCAATGCAATCTGTGAAAAATCATTTTTGAATGTTTTTTCTCAATAGCCCATTTTCTGGGGTGGCCAAATTCTGCTTTTCCCAGAGCAGTCCTCTCCTCTTATTTTCCTGCATCGTAAGTGATGACAAAGTTCATTGTGCCATTAGAAAGGCACTTTTGCTTGCTAATACTGCTTTTGTCCTGCTTCACCTTCAGTTTACATGTCAGTAGGCATACACCAAGACAGCCTCTTCACATCGACACACAAGTCGCTTCTTTTTCCTAGCACACCCCACATTTCTCTCATTTTTCAATGTTTCTTCAGTAACAGTACCTCTTATAGCAGTAGATCCTAAAGCACTTGCCAGCTTAACATCCCTGACGTACAAATCACTGTTTTTCTCATAATAGTAACATGGGGTTTTAACTCACTCTCATAACAACCTTGACAAAGCAACTTTGTTCTTTAGCTAAAGTCTTTGATTGGGCACACGCTGGTTGTTAGGGTAGGATTAATTGTGAGCATCTGGGCACTTATTTATTTACTATATTTTTCTTAGTAGAGAGAGTACTAAGTCTTCGCTATAAGAAAATTCACATAAAGTCTTGGCAAGTACACTGAACATAATTTATAAAGGCCTAAGAACCCTTAAAGGGGGATTACATTTCAACAGTGTCTTTAAATTTGTGTAAGTTTTGTGCATCAGAAAATGGTAGGTTTGTGTGATAACCGGACAAATAAGAACGTGAACCCTCATTCAATCCCATGTACTTGTGAGAAAAAACCCCCCCAAAAATATAGCAGTCAATGTTAGTTTTATGAAAAGGAAAGGCCAACTTTCTGAAAATTAAGGCTGAACTATTGTTAAAGCTATGCCTGAAATTAATCTTTTTGTTATTGAGGATAGCTGTGTCTCTTAAAGCCTCTATATAGCACAAACTGCAACAAATATTTAATCACTCCCCGAAGCGTCATACAAAGACTGAAGTTTTCACATACCAGCAGCAGGAGCTCAGTGAAAGAACCTGCTCTCATGGTTGCCTTAGATCAGTAAATACAATATATATGTACACCATCCAGTTATACTTTATATTTGCATACATTGTAGACTCCTACTAATATACTGGACTCATTCAGGAAGAATCAGTGAATTACAAACACAATTAGTAATACTTCAGATGAAGAAAGTACAACAGGCTGCGACCAAAGATTGGAAAGATGACGGAGTGTTGGTGACATCAGCAATCATGACGTAACTCCTAATCACTACCAATAGCACAGAGAGGTAGGAAGAAAAAGCTGTGAGACAAGAACATCTGTGTTGCCTTTTGAATCTTGCCAGTGAAGATTTAAGCACATTCCCCTTGCAGAAAGGTAGATCAGTTAAAGTTCCCCATCCTGATTGTTAGCGGCCCTTTGCTGGAAGACAGCATTCCCCACAGCACAGAGATGTGTGAACGCTCCCCATCTGCTTCAGCATGAAGTCATTAGTCTTAGCTCAAAACTCTCACAAAGGTGATTTGAGTTAACTTTGAATCTACTATAATGGACACAGAATAGTTCACCTGTCCTAATCTTCTGGCTGGCATATAGGGGGAACTACCTTTAGTCTCTGGCCAATGATACCTAAGTGCGGCCACACTTTTAACTACACAAACTTCTGTCCATGCCTTAACTTCATCGTGTGTAAACCATGTAACACTTCACCCTATGCATACCACAGAAATAATGTTAGCTACCATGTAAACATGTTGTAAGGACACTGATTGTTTGAGACTTCTCTGAAGATTTTAAGTGCTATTACTATGCTTAGAAGGTGTTCCAGTTATGAATAATAACTAGTAATAACAGCAACAATAATTTATTTTGGTACCAAGACATTCATATTAATTTTGTAACTAGAATAAAACACGTTCATCTTAGGAACATCATCTGGACCAGTGCAGACAATAGCGAACTGGGAATATTATATTTATCCTCTAGGATAAAGTTGCAGCTCCTTCAGAAAACCCCTACTTCAGCTTCAATCTCTCAATGGAATATTGGAAAGAAAGTAGCAGTGAGGACACGGCTTTGTTTCTCCTCTGTGGGACACGTATGCTTCAGCAAACCTTGCTGATAAGCTAGAAATCCCACTAAATGTTTCAGACACAAAATTAATTTCTTTCAAGAACGACCTGATTATTGAACATACAACCGAAGCAAGGCTAGTATGATTCTCCAACGCATCTCTGCTAATTCTAGACTGTATGCCAGTGTCAAAGAAATGACTTACATAAGGGTTAGAAACCCTAAAAGTAAGGACTTTTATCAGGAACACCCTGGCTATAAATATCTCAGTCAGAAACACTGCACAAAATTTCCCTTCTTTGCAAACGCTATCTCCTGTTACAACCCTGTGTATCGCACCTAGTTCATTTCCTACAAATCAACATTCAAATATTAAAGAAGGTTAGCGTCTCCCTTTAAAACCTCTTAGACAAAACAAACATTATTTCAAAATATTATTTCAATAAACATATGCACATATGTACATTTATTAAAGTGATTAAAATTACATGGGATTAATAGAACAAAACACTTAATCTTTCAGCAGAACTAGAATGACATTTTTTCATATTCTCCTAAACAAAGGATTTATCATCTTTCATAAAATGTGAAGTTATTTCTCTAAAGGTAGTTTGGCATATGTTCCCTGTATTTTAATACTCATTTGCTTTTCATCGGGTGTGATATGCTCTTTTCTGATGGAACTTGGAAGTTTTCGTTTGAAAAATGATGTGTCTTATAGATAGTATGGACTAAGCAATTTTAGCTATGGCAGAGCAATAAAAAACATTCTTACCACAGATTCATTGAAGGTGCAAGGACAAGTATTAACCTTGGTAGGTCTATTATAGCACTTATTTAAGAAAAAAAAGAAAGGAAGGGAAAGCATTCATATTTAAATTGTCTCTATGTCTTCATATGAGGAGGCAAAATTATAAAGCAGGGAGAATAAAGGATTAGAATGTAGGATGTCATTAAATTGTTTAAAAATATTTTAAAAATCAAAATATGAAAACAACTAAATAGCAGTTTGCACAAATTCTAGAAATGTAATTCTTGCTCATTTTAGTAATGGAAATTATATATATTGTACATGTTTATTCTGGTATATATGTAGTTTGTTCTGATAAATAATTTGGTAATGATTCAGAAATTATTAATAATGCTGATACTAAATAAATAAATATAAAAGACATGCATATGGTGTTATGTGTACAGTAAGAACATAACTAATTGACTGTATCAAATGTAATACAGAAAATCTTTATCTGTTCACAGAAATGACATAAAGGCAAACCCTGTTTATTCTAAGCAGACAAGAAGCCTATTGAAAGCAATGGAGCCACTCCCAGGAGTGATGCAGGAAAGGTCTGGCCCACACACATTATTTAGTAATACTGCGCATACAGGCAGAAAAGACACATAGGTACACTGAAGCGATGCGATCCACTCTAGACTTCACATCCTCTCTACTCAGTTTGGAAATTATTATTTATTATTTACTTTGGGGGGAGAACTTAATGAATATTTTAAAACTGAACTATGGAACCTGACCATACCAGTTGGGAATGGATGCTGTAAAGTTTGCATAAATGGGGCCTGTGGGATTGGGATTTCTCAAGTGATAGAAATCTGTGGCCCACGATTTGTAATTTATTTTAGCTAGTCCAACCTTCTAGTTGATCCCACTTTTAGAACTGATGTACAATATTTGGAGCTTGGCATGGAGCCACGGATATCATTAAATCCTCTCTGCCAGCTATAGAAGAGAGCAGTTCCAGGCTAGAAGCTGTCTTCATGTCAGCACAACTTCTTAAATACCCGTAAGATGGAAGAAGGGAAAGTAAATGAATTATTCAGGAGAAAGTTTGGTAATCAAAGACCAAGAGGTTTTATTAAAACAAGAACAAAGCCCTTACCATCAATTAAAGTATTTCTGTCTTTATGTAAATGCTTTACAAAAGAAACGAAGCTGTTTCTAGTCTCTCCCGCAATGCACGGGGGATTTTGTGCCGGGTACCCCTAGCCCCGAGCCCTCCCCAGCGCGCTGTGCATGGACACCCCTGCCCATCCCAGCAGCGGCCATTCGCTTCCGCCCACGGCACCACGTCACGCCGCAACGCCAACTCGTCTGGTTGAGTTTGAGCTGGGCGACAGCATGATTTCCCGCCCCCAAAATTCAGTCCTGCTTATCCCTTCATCTAGAGGCAACGAACAGAAACAACCAGATCATTTTCAAAAGAAAAGCAGAACTCGTTTTCAGGAAGACACTAATTCTGATGTCTTCACTTGCTCAATGCGTGTTTTCTTAGGGTGAATTAAGACCATTTCATTAAATAGCATATATTGTACATTTTTAGGGAAAAATTGTAAGATATTGTATATTTGCATGTATTTTCTATGCATATGTGCTAGAGAATATAAGAAATAATGGGCCAGTTTATCGCTATACATATGAACTTTTCAGGCTGCATTGAATTATTGGTTTCTGAAGGAAATAATATTATCAGGTCACCATAATGCTAAGCAGTATTACATTTTAGCTGATAATTTCTGAAAAGTGCTTACTTTTGAAATGAAAAAAAACCCTGTAAGAACAAACCCTGGCAAGAGTGCTGACTGAAAAAAAATATTTATATTTATATTAAACCCCTCAGCTAGATTCTCAGACACATCACTGCTTAAAATGCAGTCACCTGACAAAAACAGTTCTAATTATTACCCCCTTGGGCTAACATTTTTCAGAGTGACTGGCTAAAATGCACTCCAGCTCATAATTTCTATCTCTGACAGTGGAAGACATAACCTAGTTTCCTCTAATGCAAAAGTCTCTAATCTAGAGGGCAAGACCCTGTTCCGTATAACACTGAAGGGAGAAAATGCAATTTGAGCACAAGGAAATTGCACACATAGTTTGATAGTTCTACCATTCTCATTTTTTTTCCCCAGGATTAAATGTCTCGTTTTATTTTATGCTAAATTATGACCTGGCTAGAATTTGTGTATATTCTTTGTCATATTCTGGAAATTTTATACTATAAAAACAAAGGGATATAGAAATGTAGTGCAACTTTCATATCCATATTTTAGCCATTAAAAATTCCAAATGTCTGTATTTTGGGTAAGGATTTTTTTTCTTAATGGATAGTTTTTGCTTTAGCAAATGACACTTGCATACAATAAGCCTCATTCACCTCTGGGTTAATCCAGTCGTGTATCAGCACAACTTGATTGATTTCATATTGGTGTAACGCAGTAGTGAATCAGGCTCCGAGGTTTGAAAACAGAGCACTACATTAACATCTACATTTATATACTGAAACACTGGGGAACAGATTTTCAGATGGGCTTCATCCCAACGTCGTTTTCTTGCAGCACATTTTTCACCACCAAAAAAAAAAAGGCACCCATAATTTTGTGCTCATGAACACAATAGGGAACAAAAATTAGAAAGTCTCTTGGATAGCTAACTCCTTGAATTATACATGCACCTGCTTGAATTATACATGCAACTGAGTAGTTAGATGCTTAACTACTAATATTTGCAGTGGAGGACACCTGCCAAAATCTGGGCCTCTATGTGCAAACTCAACTGCTAACAGACTCTCAGCTGACAAGAGCAAATTTACTGCAGTATAGGGATGGGGCCGTTTCACTCTAAT
Source organism: Apteryx rowi (assembly GCF_003343035.1). Classification (NCBI taxonomy): domain Eukaryota; kingdom Metazoa; phylum Chordata; class Aves; order Apterygiformes; family Apterygidae; genus Apteryx; species Apteryx rowi. Next base: position 937,671 of record NW_020449919.1, read on the forward strand.
TAGCACCACCCAAATGGTACAGCCTGCCCTCCCCCTTGACATCAGTGACACTGCTGCATCTGCCCCCAGCTGTGTGCAGCACACACGGAAGCTCCGAGGCTGACCAGAAGGATTCCTGGCAATGCTAGGAGAGCTGAATTAACTTCAAATAGTTTTGGTTCAGTTCACATAGGCAGTGGCTGAATAATAAATTGACCTCAATCTGATAAAGCCAAAAATGCTGAAAGAGTTTCAAGGAAGTGAGTCAGGAATCCCGGAAGAGACGCTTTTTGTACTGGGGTTTTATTAACAATTTTTATTTCTCGCAGTCTAAGCATCACCCTTTCCTTTGTAGCTTGACAGCTGCTGCTTAACACCTTTTTTCCAGCTGGCAGGGCAGCTGGGTGAGTACATTTGTGGTTAGTATCAGTACGCTGCCTTTGTAAGCAGTGAGGGCATTAGTTCCCTCCTGGAAAATGCATGTCACCCGCACATCTCATACATCTTCAGCCACTTTGGGGAGTACATAGGAACACTGGCGGCAAAAGTACAGCCCAAATAAAGGAGAATCAAGGTTTTCTTCCATTGTAATTCCGTTGCTATGATGTATAGCATGATGTATATATAATGTATGATGTATATGATCCTGTATATTTAAAACTCTCCCCATACAGTTGTACCCCTACTCAAATAGGAGAATGAAGTTCAATACTCTACTTTCTTCTGTCATTTGGACTATTTTGTTTGTTTGTTTTTAAATACCAATTGTTGGCAGAGTTTTCAGTGAATTATGGTACTTGTGCTGGTGAATCAATACCAAATTAATAGGTCTCCTTTGCCTTTTTTTTCAGAACAGAGAGAGGGAGAACATGAGCAGTGCAAACAGGGGCCTGAGGCCCTAAGCACTTGGGTTCAGATTCTGCACAGAGAGAACTTTTTTTTTTGTACACATTTTTGTCTCCCTATGCACATCTGTTTGCACAATCTTGGCCCATGCTTGCAGAGACTATCACAGTCAGTAGTTTCTAGCTGCCACCCTGCCAGCTGAAATTGCAAAGATCATTTAGAAGGGAACAACAGCTCTAGAGGGTGAATTCTGCTGGTTGGCTAGGACTTCGTATGACATGATATGTGGTACAGGAGTTACCATACAAGGCCATATAATATTAGATACTTGGTGCATGGATCCTTGTTTAAATGAGTTTACCCTTTGCAATCAGAAGAGATAGCAGAGATGTTGAGGGCTGAAGAAGCAAGCCTGACTTTAGCCGAGCTATGCAATTCTAGTAAAATGCCATCTCCCCAGATATTACGTATTATTAGAAGGTTTCCCTGTATTTGTGTAGTTAGTGAGGCAAGCAGGGACATATAAAACAAACTACTTATTTGCTACTGTCAAGTATTGTGCTATTAGCAATTAATCTCTAAATTACCTTGTTTTGTACATTTTTTTTATGCCTGTGAGGTCTTAAGCTTATAAAACATCAGCAGAAACATAAGGGACTTCCAAGAAAACCTCTATTCTGAAATAAGCCTTTCATTGTTAAACATATCTTAATGTATTACAGTCATTTGGACTGTAATATCAGTGGTCCTTACTCCTGATGATGGCAGACCATTTGTGAAGGTAAAAAAAAAAAAAAAAAATTGTTTATGTCTCTCTGAGCAATCAGTCCTTAGGTGTCCTGCTTAGACTTGTGCCTGTCAACTTGCTCAGGGGCAGGAGAACACCAGCTCCTGTCAGAAACTGTAGGAGACACATAATTAGTAACTTTTAGTCACTCCTTGTGAGTGAAATTATAGTCATGAGAAGGACTTTACATCCATTCACCAAGACAGCTCTCCTCTGGTAGTTTGGTTTCATAAAGGTTCACTCTTTAATATGGATTAACTGATGGCTTGCACTTCAAAGTGGCGCAAGGTAAATATTGAAATATCCTTGTTACCATTGATATTTAAATTCAGACTGACTAATGAGCCATAACCACTATCTGAGGGAATACTGTGGTGGCTATTATGCAGCAGGCCAATGTATCCCAACTGGTGAGGCAAGAGCTTCGCATCGCGATTCAAGCAAATAACCTCTTCTGAACCCTAAACTGTAAAGGGCATGCACAAAGTCCTGGCTGAAGACATCTGGGCCCAGCTCGACTTATCAGATCAATTATCAATATTGGTGGGGCTGAAGAAGAGCCAGTGGAAACCCCAGTGGCCAAGTGGAGGGGATAGGGGCAGACAGGGTGTGGAAAAGGGAGAGGCAGGTTACYGACTTGTAGGACATTCCTGAGAGAAACACTGCTAATAAAAGGCTGGAAACCACTGGACCAAATCTTTGGCTGATGAGGTTTTTACTTTCCATTTTTCATAAATCAGGGATGATTTTACCTTTGTGAGAAAGCCAGCAGCTTGGTTACTGTCTCAATCTGAACACAATTATTCATATTTCACTCAATCTCACATTATCTTCTGCCAGCTTTTGTCTTAGAGAACATCACGACCACCTTTTCTTTGCAGCGTATTCCACAGGACACAGATGGGAAAACACAGCCAAGAAAGTGTACAACCCCTGATAAGAGGGCAGAGCAGGACAGGGTCTTGCAAGTATTTCCATTTACATGTAGCTTCCCCTCTTGTAATAAAATATCTAGTCCAAAGGTATAAAACAATTGGATTCAAACCTGTATTTCTCACATGGCATTTTGCAATGCTATCCATTAGACAAACACTGTTAGCAGCGATATTTTGTTTTCCAAATTTTTATCAAACTGTTGTAAACACCTAGGAAATAATTTCACATATGAAAACTGGATTGAGAATCCGAGTAACCATGGATTAGGTTAAGAAATTCCTGGGTCATAAATTAAAGTTGTATCCTGAAAGTTGTTTAAAGAACCTTAATTTTCCCAAATAGCATGAAAATTTGTAAGAAACAATGTTTGTTCCTCTCTCTTTGGAGTATACAGACTGAGAAGGATTTTCCCAGGAACTGGGACATTTAAGAAGGGAACAGCATGACTTTTGTTGGATATGGTAGACCAGTTATTCCATTTTCCTGAAAGCTCTTCAGGTTTCAAAGCCTCTGAAGTTTACTGAAGGAGGACAGCTCGAGGAACATCACGACAACACACTTCTAATCCTTTGGGTGTTTTTTTTTGTAAATCACCAACTGATTCATGTTTTGAATACAAAACTAAAATTAGGTTTATCTTTTTTGTACAAAAAGCATGACTGCTTTCCCAGATAAAACTGGTTCTAGGAAATTTTAGTTAGTCCATCATCTGCTCGTACTACACTAGAAAACTTGAAACCTGATGTGAGCATGAAGAAAAATGTTTTCCTATCTAAGCTCAAAGCTAGAATTAGGATATTCTAACATGGAAAATATAAGATAATAATCATTCATACTTGGAGAAACAATAAACTAATTCATACTTCACTAGGAGGCGATATTCTAAGTATCTGCAGCCTGATTCCCATGCCTCTTGTACAGAGAGCAAGAGCAGAATATGGGCTAAATCCTTTTACAAAAATGGCCAGCCAAGTCCACAAAGCTGGAAATGAATCTTATTCTCTGTGCATCTGTAATGCAAGAATGTGAACTACAGTATGAGGAATATCAAGAAACGCACGTGAAGGGCAAGTGACCTGTAAGTATCTAATTTGGTGCTTGCAGGGATTTCTGGTTTTGCTTAGAAAAGACAATGAACAGCATCTGAATCTGTTTAAGGTGACTCCCGCTTCTCTGCAAAGAGTCCCTGCAGACATGAGTCAGTCTGGGTCTTGCCCTGTGATGCCCTACACTTGGGGCAGTGTCATGTACTTTCTTGGTGCCACAGCTCCTATCACTCCCTGAACCTACATGAAAGATGTTTCTGGTCTTCCCGATGACCTGCTACTTGAAACCTGGCACTCCTCTGACATGATATTGTCTCCTCCAAGAAGGAGGACAGTTGAACAGTCCAGACCTAAGCTGCAAGTAAATCCTTTGTTAGGAAAGAAAGATCTTGGCAACTATCCAGCAGACTTTGTGAGAAAGAAGCACATTTCTCAGGAACAGTGAAAAAAAACAGTCCTTTTTCCTTTGCATTTTTATGAGATACATGTAGACCGGAAAGAAAGCAACTGCTACAGTCAATGGGGTTACAAGTGGTTTGATACAGTAATTGGGGTGAGCAAGAGTTTTCAAGCCAAGCCTTGATAGCACACTGTTAAATGACTGCAGAGGGGAGAGATGGGGAAAGGAAGAGAATCTATTGAAGTCAGTGGGAGATCTGCAGTTCACTTCACTGAAGCCAGGATTTCATCCTAAGTCTGTTACTGACAACAGTGTTCATGAACATCTAAAAAAAAAGTCACAGTACTTCGCCATTGTTTAACTGGGAACTGAATATGTCTGTGCCTTCGGAGTAATTCACTACATCACCTAAACAGCTTAATCATCCAAGCTTTTCTGGTGTACTGGCAAGAAGCAGACCCACACACTTGAAAAGGAAAAACTATATACTTTTGAACACCTACTAGAGGATACAAAATCCCTATTTTTTCCTAGGGAATTCTTCATTTCAGCTGCACTGTTTTTGAACTGTAACCCTGGCTTAGTAATTTKCAGTCTGCTACATAATGAGGTTCACCATTACAAATTTTCTTATTCAAGAGTAGAAAACTGTAAGGAACTGAAAAATGAAAGCAGTAACAGTTTATAGGCACAGTACTGTAAAATTATCATATTTCTGCAATAGACTCACTGATTTGATTGCCCTTCCTTTAACCACTTATCTGCTTTCCCTAAATATAAATTACATGCATGTGGAAAAAAATATGTACGTTTCATTTAGGTATTTCCTGTCCACATTCTCATAAAAAAACTAGAAAGATCTACAAGGACACATGCATACACACACACAAGTCCAACTCCCTCCAAAAGCAAACAAACAAAGCAAAGAGAAAGCTCATTCCTAGTTAAGAATAGTGCGCTATAAACTTTTACTCACCTATGTAATCCTTATTTAGGAGTGCAGTCTAAATGGCTTTAGAATATGACACTTAGCTTAGTATTTATGCTTTATGCTCACTTCCATACAGACCTCATGAAATATTTTGAAGTGATTTTACAGTGCAATCTTGTGGCCTGCAATTTTTGAGCAGTCCAAACATCCCCATTAACGAAACCCAAACAGAATTCAGAAAATGTAGGGTTCCAACACATTCCCCAAAGATCAGAGGACCGCTGTGCATTCTTGCTCAATTTAAACAAACTAAACGGCAGTTAGCGTCCCCTCCCCTAATGGGCACCCCCACTGGGGACATTGTTCGATCACCACCGTGGCCACAGCCCCAGTACAGCTGGATATGTAAACAAGGCCATAATCCGCCTGAAAGAGCTTGCGCAGCTTGGCAGAGCTCACAGTGCTGTTAACATATTGTGCCAAAGCAATAACAAAGCCATCATTTTAAAGTTTATTCACAGACTCTTATTAATCAAGAAATTTTCCAGAAATTACTTCTAAATGAAGAACCTTCCAGAAATTTACCATTTGGAAGGAAGGTTTCCAGATGACCTTTTGCTTATCTGTAACATGTTCCTCAGAATAAATTACAGTTTAGTACAGCTCCAATGGAGACAGAAAACACATTGCTATTCTACAATGTAAGGGAGCCTTCTGGGTTTTTTATTTTGAACTCTCTCCATTTCTTGTAAGGCCAATCAGGTTTGGGGCCATAGGGCTTTACTAAAGTGGAGATAGTCAACACAGTCTAGCTTGGCTTACTCGCAACAAATGTAAAACACTAACAATTGTAAATTCAATATAACCATCCTGTACACATGCAAGCCAGTGTTTCCAAGTTAGGTACTCTGAGCAAAGAAAGTACGTTTGGCAATTTAATAATTCAGTTTGATGATTTTTTAATAGACGAGTTGATATTACAGATTTATAACATTTTCCTAGCATTTTAGGGGCAGCAATAAAAACTGAAATCACATGACAGAAGAAGATGTCTTTTTGAAAATAAACCCTCCAATGAGCCTTTAGTCTGACAGAAACAACTGTGTGGGGTAAAACTGTACTCAGAGGTACCCACTAACATGATTTGTCATAGGAGATGACTAACCAATAAACAGCTCTAAACCAGGTATTAAAAACCTGATCTTAGAAATGAAGAAGAAAACTGTTCTGGATATATTTTATGAGAAAGAAAAAGAGAACAGCAGAGGGAAAATGATGGTTTAACTTTACCATTAACAGTCTTTATTATAAATTAATATTAGGGACACTTATCCTGAAAAGGCTGCACTTTTTTTTATAGCAAAATAATTCTGGAAGATTTTTTTCTGTTTGTGTGTGTGTGTGTGTGTGTGTGTGTGTGTTTTTTTAAAGTTTTATTATGTTCTTAGTGAATTGTGGTGGCTCCTAAAGGAACTGACTCACACAGATACCACATATATGAATGTGTGTGACTTCACCTAAAAATCATGTAGAGCCTTAGTTTAAGGTGTAAATTATTGCTACTCATGGCAATTTGCAATGCTGCTGCACTGGATAGTGGTATGTGCATTTCACAGAGATACTGGATCTCTGGATATCCTGCATAAAATATTACTGTACATGCGCAAAATAACTGTATATGCACAGTAAACTCAATATGTCCCTTGCTGCATGTGTCATTTGTTTGACCTGTCACACACTGAACTTACTGCACACGCTTTGTTCAGCTGTACATGTTCAGTAGGTCCCATGCCTCCACTTTGTTGCACACATGCAGGCCACCTGGAACAGTTCGATTTATCACTTTTGATACCTGTTGAACTTAGTAGGTCTGTATTTAAGTTGTTTTTCAATAAAAGTGTAGCCTAATCCCCATACCTGCCCTTTCATCCAAATCAGAACTATGAGTAGTTTTCAAAAATGTACTTTTGTCTTGTTTGTCTCTGATTTCTTTGCTGGAACTGTTGAGGTTCTGTTAAACCTACTGCATATTTAGTGTTATACCACTGTATTTTATACAGCTCTGTACCCTGGAAGACATCCCACACAAATTGTCGTTTGCCTTAAAAGCCTCTTAGACCTGAAAGGCTGCAGTTGTTGATTACTCTGGCAAGTTGATCTATTCAGAGGAAAGTTCAAAAGCCACTACAGCCCATGATTTCCGACCTGTCTAGGAAGCAAGAAGTCTACAGGACTCCCAACCTCATTGTCTGTGGTCAGGCAGAGCAAAACCAAAGCCAAGCCTTTAATTACTCAGATGCGGTACCTGTCTCTGTGTGACGTGTGCATGCACAGTTGAACTGATGAGCCTTGAGCTACGCATATAGACAGGATTGATTTTTATAACTATCAGGTCTGTGATTTGATCAGCTGCCAGCTGACCTTCTTTGTTCTGGTTCCAACCCCAAAAGCCAGGTGCAAGAATTCTCTTTTGGCCAGGATGCTTTCTTTGAGAGAGATTTTGAGATCTATGGATTAAAAATATTGTTATCACTAACCCCCAAACAATGGCTCTTATGTCGTAGCTGTTTTCATTCTACTATGACCATAAGAGATTTATTATGGAGTATGTGTTATGACAGATGTCATTTATGTGCTATGCAGCTCAAGGAGACTGCATTGCATTCATACCAATTACAAACACCCCAGTCACTTTTGATGTTACTAGTCCTTTGCTTGAACCCCCAGCTCATTAATAATAATTTATTATAATATTTATTATGTTAAAACTTACTATTATTATTTTAAACCAAGTATCTTACTGTTTTTGGTATCACTGACAGTATTTTGCCCTTTTTCTTATCTGGTCATGATCTTCCAAAGTGTAAAGTCACCCTCATAATTTAACTCAGTTATAAACTAATGAAGCTGTGTGAATCTGCTGGTAGCCTGAAAGAATAGGCTTTAATGCTGTGAAATGCTCCATGTATATGAATGAACTCCCAACACACTACAATCATTGCTGCTTATTTATATCAACACTGAAAATATTTCTGTTTTGGTCAAAGAATAGAAAACAATGACTCAACTGACAGTGACACCTCATTTTGAATCAACAACTTGAGAGAAGTTGAGCCATGAGCGTAGTACATGACATATAACAAATAGTCTTTCTTCCTACATACTTCAACTACCCACTGAGAACAGGCCAGGATCTGTGATTGTCAGCATCACTGAAACAAACTGACCCTTCTTATATTTGAAGGTGGAAAGTGTGATTTCATAAAGTTAAATAGGGAAGAAGAGCAAAAAAGAAAAAAACAAGAGGGAGAAGATGTATGTGTTGGAAGTCTATGTTTTAGTAACTTCTAACAGGAAAACCCAGATATGAGTAAGACAGCAGGCAGATTTAAGTTCCTTTCTGAATCTTCCTTAGGATATGTAGCTCATCCTGATATTTTTTTTCAGAAGATAACTGGTGTTCCTCGAACCTACACATTTTATCACTAGGTAATAGAAAACTCAAAGAATAATAGAACCCCAACTTCTACAGCTTTGCCTGCCTATGCTTCTTCAACACACTTCAGTTCTTGGTGCATTACATGAAGAATGTAGTCTGCCTGTTTTGGATCTCTGAAACAGAATAACTGCAAATGCTATGTATAGGATTGCATATTAAGTACATACGTGAACATACCTTCTCACAAAAATTGCATGCCATGAAAAAGGATGTTAAGGTTGTCTTTCTGTTTTCAGTAAAAGGAATGGAAGGGTCACTCACAGACATTAGAAATACACCAGTTTTCTGAAATAACAGATGCCTGTTTTATGTTGATACCACAGAAGTGAAACAGTTAAATAATTTTGCCTTCTGTTGAAACAATATATAACCTCTTCGTTATTATGCATAGCTTTCATGCATACTATTTGAAGATACAGTGATTTATCCAGCTGGTTTCTTATATAATCTTGAGGTATAAATTTATATAGTGGGAGTTTTAGTGTATTTATGATGCATAGTAAATTGTATTTAAAAAGTAACTTGTGCAATATATTATACAGGCCTGCTTTAGACTGTTCATTCGGCACATACACAGAAGCTTAAGAACTGACCCATCTTTTCTGTTCTGAACTTCAAACATGAGTGGAATCACAAGAAATTGCAAAACGCCTGATTTCCTGCACTGAGAATATACTTTGAGAAACATTTTAGTTTTATATGAAAAAAGACCTTTTTGAGTCACACTAGCTGAAATTAATGCTAAAGGCTGAGAATATCTACACAATGATTTTGTGCAAGAAAGAGAGTAGTACAGGGAAGAATCAGGTTTCTGTGTGTTAAAATCAAAGGACTGCTAGTCTAGGTACATGACTGTTGYTTGACCTGACCACCTGAACAGCTCAACTCCTTGTCTCGAATTCACTCAAAAAGCCTTGCACGTCTTTTGGTATCATCTGGTGTAATGTTGTACTACCACTAGATGATCTACATTTCCGTAAGTATTACTTTAGAAAACTCTCTGGTTTTACAGAAGTTAAATGAATTTAAAAACCTTTGTTACTGCAATCCATACATATAGTTCCTCTGTATGGTCCAATTCTGAAAAAGCCTCTAGAGCATCATTTTACAAACTAGAGACATCCTCAAAATTACCAGAGACTTCCAAGCAGTATAGATACTTATGTTCAGGGCAATCTGTAAAGCTCCCATATAGCCATCTCCACAGATGCTTTAAGCTTTTGTTCAAGCTGAAGCCCCACGCAGGAGTCTTAAATGAAGCACGCCCTTGTCTGTCTTGTGAAAAGAGCAAATTCTGAACAGGCTAAACTAGTACTCTAGAATACCTAAGTGATAAAACATTTACCTGCACTTTTGAAAAATAAGTCAAATCCCACCTGATTAGAGTGAGGACCCCAAAAAACCATGTAGACAAAACAGAGATACAGCTGAGGAGAGCTCACCCTGAAGCTTCCCCTCTCCCTACATCTCAGTCCTGGTCAGCTTTGGTGTCTCTCCTTTCAGCAGGTTTCTCAGGACCCATTCTTCAGGTATGTCTGCACAGAGAGGTGCAGCTGTCACTTGTAAGCTTTGCCAGTGCTCTGAGGTGGAAGAGTGCATTAAATAAGATATTGCACCCAGCTAAGATCCTGCTGTGTGAACCCATCCGTGCAGAGATGCCCAACTCTCCCTTTGCGTATTATGGGCACTCAGCTCAGAACTAAGGGCCTGTTGGCAGCAATTTAGTTGTTGCAGTGCCTGTGAATGCTTTAGAGTCTGAGCTGGTGACTTCAAAAACAAGTACCAGCTAAAGACAATCAGTTAACACCAAATAACAGAAATCACAGAAACCATGGATCGTTTTGTTACCTGCTACTGGAATTAACAACCGAAAGATCTGAGAACTGATGTGTCAGTGGGGTAAGTTAATATTGATATAATGTTCATAAATGATAGATACATTGCTTTAACTCAGAAAATGCACACTCAATTTCAGGTCTCATGACATTTCTGTTAGCTGCTATGTCATGGCCTCATTCAGCATCCTTTCAGGTGTTACAAGGAGTTACTATTGCAAAAAAGTAAGCTACTGCAGACTGTCAATGTTCATGTGAGGAAATAGTATGGTCAGACCCAATTTTATGTATTAATAACAGATCACTCATTAAAATCACTGCACGTACATGCATGAGCACTGAAACCCATCACCCATCACCCTTGGTTATATGCATGGAATTTACCTAAAGCACAAAGATTGAAGAAAAAGATTTGCCATATTCCCTAGAAGCAGGAAGGCCTATATTCTGCTATTGTACCAGTGCAGTTCTTTGAATCTACAGGGTTGCACTGGCATAATCTAGAACAGAACTTGGTCTACAAAACAAAATTAAATTTTAAATTGTATACATTTTCCAGCCAATGCCCTACCTAACAAATTTCAGTAACGGATGTGAGAAAGACAGAAATGAGCCAGGCATTCACATTTTAAGTTCAAGGTTTAAAAATACTAAGTCAGCAAAAGTGCTGTTATTTAGCTACTGGAGTATCATGCTTGCCGATAAAAAAACAAAAAACCCTGTCAGTATATTAAGGAACTCTTACTTATATCTGGCTAAGGTTTCTACAGCCTCTCACTGAAGCCATAGTTAGAGGTCTGTGACTTCTCATATCTAAGTAGAGATGTCTGCAAGGACATTGAATGGTATTTTTTGATATATGCTGAAGACCAAGTGAAGGAGCAGAAGTGGCAGCTCCTAAAAGAATAATTCAGCCTCCCAGAAAACTTGAGGTACAGGGTCACTGTGCAGCTCAAAACCAGCCACAGTGAAGATAATGGTCAGAGTAGTGCCTAGAAAAAGAATTGTAACAAATCATCTAAGGCTATGTAGACTGACTTGTATAAATTACATTGCTTTTGCTTTGAAAACTCTTAAACAAGGGGGTAATCAAAACAGTCAGGCTGGAACTTTGCTTTGGCTTAATTTTGGGTGAGATGAGAATTTGAATACAATCTACTGCACGGTCTTTCCTTGTGCCTTTACATTCTGAGGAACGAATCAGCCATTCCTTATCTACATTACTCTAAGTACACACCCATAAAGCTGGAGACTGCATAGAAGCAGATATTTTCAGTATTTCAGTAGCAATGCAGAACTGATTTCCTACTGTGACAAGACAGCAGGTACCTCAAGAACTTCTAGCACAGGAACTCAAAAGAATTTACAGAGGGAAGGAGAACAAGTTTTTTTAGTTTATACTACACAAAGGTAACAGAAGATTTTGAGATGAGCCTCAGAAAGCATTGTGAGTTAGCACCAGCACATACCTAATTTAAGCTTTGAAAACTTGCAGTAGGATCACAAAAGATACTATTCTTTTTCTTTGATGAGATGTCACTGTGTGTGGCATTACAGTACAAGTGGTTAGTAAGGGCTGGGAATAACAAAGTAGTTTCACATGGTATTTCAACCCTCTGTAAAAGATCCCTCAGACACAGATCCAGCCTGTGCCTTTCTCATGCTATCTCAATAAATCACAAGCTACAACTCTTGATGAAGTTCATAAAAATCCACACTTAGTTCAAATACCACACCACCTTGTCTGGAAAACTAGTAAATAAAAACAAACCTTTCGTTTGTTACACAAACAGTTTTGGAATCACACATAAGGTTCATTCTTTCTCTGTATAGATTATACAGCTGTTTTATTTTAAGACTTGCTTGGAAATAATTGGATATACAGGGTCATTGTCTGTTCTAGTCTGGGTAGGCATGGTCCTAATTTGGATAAATATATCTTGATCAAAAGGACCAAGAAATGGAAAATGCCCCCAGCTTGGTAAAATGATAGTGATTCTTAAGGTTTGGGAAGCTCATGGCCACAAATTACCCCAATAACTTTTTTTTTTTTTAAGTGCTGACATTTTTTTTCAAGTAAGTGATAAACATTTTAGACTGTTAATTAGCAATCAAACTACTATAACAGAAGGGCTAAACATAACAAGATAAGCAAACTATTCTGTTAAATCCCCCCAAGAATGAATTTACTGGGAGTCTTTTATTCTTCCTGAATAAATCTTGTTGACTAAGCTTCCTGAAAAATAAATAAATAAATGCACAGGGAGAACTTCAGCCATACTGGCCTCCTGCTGGGTTATAGTTCAACTCTATCAGCAATTGTAGCTGGCCACAAAAGCTATTTCATTACATGGGAAAACATTTGTTAGTATTTCAAATAAATAAATACATGTTCTCACTCAGGGGACACTAGCTGGGAAACTTCTGGAGCTTTCATTTTCAAGCTTTCTTTTCATGTCCAGTGAGGTCAATTTGTATTTTTTCAGAGCTCATATTGATTACTTACAGGAGTGAAATGTTTTAATCTCTTATAGTTTTACAGCTAACAGCTAAATTATTACTGAAATTGCAAGCTATTAACCTCATCTCAAATGTATGGTAAAATTTTATTTGGATGAGACATCATAACTTAAGATAAATGACAGTTACATAAATGTTCACAAATACTACGAAAGTTGTGCCTGGTGTCTCTATGGCCCACCTTATTTCTCATTTACCCACACAAAACTCAACACTGACTGAAACTCAACACTGACTCAGCACGTTATTTTTTCATAGACTAGAATGAGAGGGAGAGAGAAAGGCATCAAGGTTTGGTCCATTTCTAATTTCTCATGAGATGCCTTCTGTTACGGTTATAGGATCAGCTAAATATCTAGGACAGGGAAATAGAAAGAGAAGCAACAAGGATAAAGAAAATTTCAAAAGAAAAAAATAAGAATTAACTTATCATTGAGACAGAAGACTGCCTGTAAGGGAATGATATAACAGCTTGTGAAGAAGGCTGGCTATACTGGATGAAAACAGGCAGAAGATGAATTAAGAAATACAACAAAACAGGAGTGTGGTACGTCATTGCATGAAACAACCTAATAGACTCCATTTGCATAAACTGATCAAGATTCATATTAAGATTCATATTTCCTCCTGCTATTGGAAAGACCACAACTTGGATGGTTGGAGACTTTCTGATTTCCAGCACTAAGATGCTCATGACCTGCTCTGTTCGTCTTTTTTTTACCTACGCTATGTGCTAGTGTGAATAGTTCTTCCTCTGTGATGGTTATTCTTCAGATGCCTCTTCACATAGCAAATACCTTGCTATCAATTTTTATCAGCCTTTATTTTGCTAAATGAACCAAGTCAAATTCTTTTACAGAGTTTTAGTCTTTTACATGTTTGTATGGACTCCTTCTGCACTCCTTCTACTTACAATTGATCTTTCCTAATGATATGCTTAGTAATACTTCCCCCAACACTCTAAAATTTGTTTTTGATGCCATGGAGTGTTTACTTTTCATTCACGGCTGTTTCACATCCAGACCCATCCTGTGATCAACTAATTTAGCCCTGTTCACGTCTAAGAAGCAACCTCAGCATGTCTGCCCGTCAGCATGTGACATTGAGCATTCTGCTCTTGCATTTCTTACCACTTACTTTATCCTGGTCCTCACAGTAGAGCCATAAGAAGGGCAATGAAAGCAAGTTGTTCATTCCAAGCACCAAGAGAGGGAGAGAAAAGGGAGAGCAACATGCCTGAGCCCTGACGGCTGATGCCTTCATCAGTCCACTCTGCTCTTCCTCTTATGACCACTGGTCTTTCAAGTGTAAGAGAGATGAGGGAAGTGGCTATTCTTACTCCTTTCTTTCCATCCTACTTGTTCCGTGTATTCTATCAAGCTGTATTTCATGCATAAATATTTTCTATGAAACAATTCTGAAGTTTCTACCTCAGGTCATTTTCACTGTTTCTTCCATTCATGTGTTCATTTCCATTGCTTTTTCAGCAGGCATCATCCCTTTTCCTTCTTCCCTCTAGCTTTAAACTACTGAAAGGTCTACAAATTCCTGCAACATATGTATAGTCAAGCTCATGAGAGTCTGGCAGCTAACTATCTGGGAGGTACCACCAAAAGCAGGAACCCTCCCTCACACTTTCAGAGGGACATTTTCCCCCCAAATTACCACACAGACCTATCAAATATGTTCTATAAACTCCAGTAAAGAGACAGCAAAAATCATATACTTCTAAAGAATTAGGGCTCCATCCTTTCCAAAGTCTCAAACTGCACTGGTTTTGGTTACTCTATATTGTCAACGCACTACCACTGCTTAAAGTGCATCTACTAACAAGTAAAGAGTTACTAGTAAGACAACTGCCTCTAGACTAAAAATTTTATGGATGTAACCACCTCATTAAAAATGCTGACATCTTTATTCAAAACACACACACACACACACACACACACACATTCTGGTAAAACTTTTAAAGAGTCGACCAGATTCTATAAATCAATAAATAGATCAGAATGGAATAGGAAATAAAAGGTAACTATAAATACATGATGACTACCTGTCGCGGTCCGCGGGAGTAGCGGGAAAGAATCATACGCAGTCACAGAATGCAGATTCAATTCCAACTTTATTCAGCAATGTGCCCATCTTATATATGTTTRTGCAGTYGTGGCATGCAGGCAYGCGGCRCCTTGGCCACTATGATTGGTTAGCTGCTATGAAGYACGCGGCGTTTGCCTYAATATGATTGGYTTACADTTTCTGTTCACGYRCCTAAAGCRAATACACGATCGGTGCAAAGTTGCTGTTCACGTGGAGGGGCTTATCAGCCCCTTCCTTTACTTATTTACCACTACTTATCTTCCCCTTCCGTAATGGTCTAGGAATGCTCAAGGACAATTCACATAGCCGCAGGGATCCTCACAGATCATTGTTGTGAAGCACTGCAAGGGCCCCAACAACTACCTAAGAAAAATAATGGAAAATCTAAAGACACTATTTATTGAATAAGATTCCAGACTTTATAAGGAAAGTTAAACACACAGAATTCCAAAATAATAAGTTTTTTGCCCCCACTTTAAGCTACAATCACAACATGTAAAGGGTTACATTTTCAAAGACAACCAGCAATATCGGCAGCTTTTAGGAGCAGAGCTAGTCACTGGCTATTTGCATGTACAATGCCTAGCATGTTAGGACTCCGACACTAAAATGCTCTTCTGCAAATAGTAGAGGAAGATAATGAATGCAACTGGCTGTATTATTTGCAAGTACCCTGTGCTCACTAGATGCAAAACAACAGAACGGAAACAATGGAAAACCAAGTTGCTGAGGATATTTCACCATTTGCACTTTTAAAGTTTGAAGTTTCTGTGTTGAAGCTCGGCGTGCACAAATGAACTTAAAAGTTTAAATAACAATTCCTCTAATTTTTTATCCCAAAACAATTGTCTTGTAGCCTTAGAGTAGCCTTAACCTTTGATATCTGCCATATAAATGAGTTAGGAGTTCATTCCTTAGAAATTCATTAACATAAATTTCTCCCATCATTCATTTTTCCTGATCAAAGGGTGTTAGAGCTGTTACCTTGCTGTTTCTTCAGCATTTCCCAGTATTTTAAGTATTTCTCTGTAAAATGATTCTTTTCTTTCGCCACTTTTACCTCTGTATTTTGAAAAACAAAACCACTATTCATATTTTTCTGTGAAAACTGCAGAACATATTACTTGCTATTATTAATACTGTCCCAGATGTGAGGTTACACTATACTAGACTTATAATGCTCAATAGTAAGAGATTAGATTTTTTTATAGTAAATACTGAGTAGACAGCAGAATCATCATTCACTTTTCTTAAGAGTTATAATATTGACTTCAGAAAAGTCAAATTAAATAGAGTCAGGAACACACACCCAGAACAAATTTTCATCATACAGACAAATATTTTATCATACACAGGATATTTCCTAATAGATGCAAAAAGGAAGAAAAAAGAGGGAAAAAAAAGGAAGGAAAGATATAAGGAGAGGTAAAGAAATCTTCGGACTTTAATTTTAGCTAGGTAGGCCATTGTATCGTGGTCGGGTTCAYCCTTTTCTTCAATCCCTTTTTTATCTCAGTCCACATATCTGAATTCAAAAGAAAACAAACTTGTTTCTATTTAAAAAAAAAACAACAAAAAAACCCAGCACCCAGCTAAACTTTCTCCCTTTGTTCTGTGCTAAGTCCTCCCCCTCATCTGCCATTACTATGAAAGATGTTGCAAGGCTTCCATATAAGGTGATAGCTGGGAAGTAAAACTTATCGAAAAACTTGTGAAAAACGTTAGGAAAATATGCAACATATTGGTTCACAATATAACAATAGTTGGACACATTAGCCAATGCAAGAAATGTTTTAGAGCCTCTCCTGTAAGATATAGAGCACTACTTCTATGTTCCCATTCACAATATATTGTCTCTGGTGCTTCCATATGCAATGGTTTTACCCTGAACATGTTTAAGTCAAAGGAACTAAGACACATGCTACCAGTCCAGAATATGCTCCTTGCTACTGTATCTCATAGTTGGTCAGGTACCACTTTGCTGAAGTTGCTGATTATAGTAAATGAGGCCATTTTTTACACACTAGCTGTTTTTGTATAAACCTGCTCTATCCAAATGTCATTCTTGGTTTAACAGCAATATCCAAGCCTATCATTACAACATTAGTGTTTTCTTGTGGAGGTAACACTGAGTCACGGGCTTCCTCATGCTTTCACATGCATTATGGATGAAGAATGTGTCAAAACTCCTCAGTCTCCATTGCCTCTGATCTGTATTTTACAAATAACATACCAGAGTGTACAGAACAATTTTTCAAGGACGTTTCCATCCTCTTTGATAGAGTACCTTATCTTCAGACTAAAAGAAAAAAGTACAAAACGCAAAACTTCCACTTCTGCCTGGCAAACAAATGCTGCTGTAGTGGCTAACTGGTGGCAATCTAAAACCAGTGGAGCGTGTCCACTTTCCAGCTTCCTTGGTATTCACTCACTAGGGATAGTCTCGAATCCCAATACTCCATCTGGGAACCCACACACTTTGCAAATTATCAGCTGATTGGTACTTCTGCCTGTATCAGAAAACATTACTTCAAAGAATTTTCAGCCTCTGCATTGTATCAGTAACACCTTGCCCAATGGATTTAAAAGAAATCTTCAAGAGAGTCTTCTATTTAAATTATTTATTCATTTAATTCCCATTAAAAAGTATCCCAGATTTATTTCAGTTGCACTTAAAGTCCTCTCTGCTTATGATAAATTCCATCTGTATAAACACACCTGTGTGAGAGCAACAGCTTATAGAGAACTACAGATGTTAAATAAAGTGTAAATGGAAATGTTTCAGGTGGGTTTTATCTTGATGAACTTTACAGTAACATCACTCTCTCAAGACGTACATTCAATGCTAGCTGAATACTTCATGGCTGCGTGTTGTTTCTGTAAGAGAGGTCCTTTCTGAGTCAGCTTTTGTTATATATACACCCCCTCCTCCCCCATTATTTATTTGACCTTTCAGTAAATTGGTGACACCATGCAGACTCAAGATTTTTTCACTGAGATGAGACTCTTCCATCTTCCTGAAGAAGTGGTGTCATGTATCTGATCCTGCTTTGCATCTTAGAGGAGGGGGAAGAAGAGGAAAGTCTCAGACTCACAGACTTTGTGGCAAATAAAAGCTAGAAATACTGTAAAATAACTGGTCAGTGCAGAACAACATTTGGAAAAGATTCTTGTTCACCATAACCTAATTCAATCCTGATTAGACCATGATGCACAGCTCTAAGGTAGGCCATGCATATAGTCTGTCAAACACCATGTGATCTATAACAGTCCGTTGTGTTAAACTGCCACTATAGTATTTTCTTCCTAAAAGCCTTTCCCCCTGCGAGCAACAGATCATCTCTGCCCCCTGTAGCTCCATGATTCCCTGCCATCAGTCCACTGAACATCAGGCACGTACCGTTTTGAAGACACACTGGGACAGTGGTGTTGCAAATACATGAGATGGAAATGCTGCAGTGATGGAAGTCGCTGTGAAGGCCAAAGGATGATTCTCACCTTCAGGGTATTAGACTTCGCAACGACTTAGTTTAACGTAAGAGATTTTCTAACTTTAGAGAATAATTTGACTTTTGTATTGAAACATTCAAATTCTATACTTGGCTTGCTTTTTTGTATTTTTCAGTGGGATCTGAGGACAAACTATGTCTAAGATTTTAGCCAAGAATTTGCAAGGTAGCAGAGGTTTTTCTTTCTCTGAAATGAATGCTGCATCTTTTTATTAGCAAGTATAAAAACAGATAGTTTAAAAATGTCACAGGTATGAAAAGACTGCAGTTCTCCCATAACCATCATAAGTACTTGAGAATCTTAATTTCTGTTAGGAATTATGGCAACTTCTCTTGAAACAACACACTGCAGCTGATGAAGCAAAAAAATGTTTTCAAGAAGCTCTTCTGTCCAAGCTTAACCAGATACTCATAAACAATAGAAAGCTTTAAAACAGGAGAGACTAATAAGTGAACAAAGCTCAGGAAACCAACTGAGTACACTCCCTGCTTCTTAGAATAATTCTTAGTTAGACATAGTTGTCTGTTTTGGCATGACGTGGCAACATGAGAAAATGATCCCATGTTGACTTTTACTGTAAACCATTTTTTTGTATAAATCATTTTTAATACATGGCATTTATAAACTATTTTGTTGAGCATCCAAAAGTAAGACCTGGATTTGTGTTTCTTGCGGAAAATTTGCTTCTCGTGAACTCACATTATTTGAAGATTTGGGTTTTAGGAAATGTTTATTAACCTGTTGTTTACAGATTTTAAATATAGGTGATTGATTCGAGGAAAAAATTGCATGCATTCATAAGATATGTTCTATTCAGCCTTTTTCAGAATAGTTCCATACCCAGACTCATGTTTCTCTAGTGCATATTGACAACAAATAATCTTTAAGATAAAAAACTGTACATTTCAAATTGTCTATTAAATTGCAAAATTAGCAGTGTTATGTTGGAATGAAAGTATCCAGGTCATTTATGTCATTAACTGTGCAGATCTTTGCAACAAAATCTCCTCTGGTGTTCCATGCATCAAAAAGAAACTCAGAAATAATTCTGAGCAAGAGTAAGCTAAAACAGCTGATGTTGAACAGACTAACAAATAGACGCTAATTATTCAGGTCTAGTTCCGGTGCTTATTGTTAATGTGCAATTTACATGAAAAAGTCAGTACCTAAAAGTTTAGCCTCACTTGTCTCTCTCATATGTGACATTAGTACATACTTCTTTTTATTATCTGTCTTATAGATATCAAAGTCTATGGATGTATATGAACACTAAATGGATGTTAACTGTCAGCATTCTTTTTTGATGCTGACACGGAACTCCTATTGCTACCAACAGAATCATCAAACCAGAAGACAAAGATAAGGACTTCATAATTCATGGATGGGCGAAAATGCAAGAAAAAGACAGGAGAAGAAATTTACTGAAGGCCATGTAAAATCTGATGACTAGACCCAGTTGCAATGATGCAGATTGCTCTTCACCTTCACTACAAACTATTCATTTTTTCAGAACTGCTGAGTGCTCAGATTTTTCACTAACCTCAGTAGGAGCCGAGAGAATCCAGGCCCTCTCAAACTCAACACCATAAGAGTACAATTATACCCTCTAGAGGAATAGAAAGCAATATGCATACCTAGATTATTATTGCGTATTTTGTGTCTAGCATTAACTTTGTTTTAAACATATACTTCATTTTACCTTTCCAAATAAAAATAGTAACTAATTGCACTACGAATACATCACATTACACAAAGTAACTTTTTTCTTCTTGATTTGATAAAAATGGCAGAGATTTTTGCAGTGGAAATACCAAATGGTGATTTTCAAAACTACTCTGGACTTCTCCTTTATTCTCTCAGCATTTAATTAATTCATTTTGATGGGCTTAGTTCTCTTGTTACCACTCTAGGCCTGCATATGATCAGCTTGGACTTCTCAGATTGGTGTCCAGCTCTCCTGTGAAAAAATTACTTACACTTTCAGAATTGTAGCTCTTTTACCTCCAAACTCCATTATGCATCCCACTGATATTTTTCTTAATCTCAAGAGTGATCTCTCTTGAGATGTGTGAAACTACACAACCATGGCCCACACAAAGTCCAAGACACACTTTTTCTAAGAAAATGGTATCTGATTTTTCAATCCTCTCCATCTTTCCATATTTACCATTTTTACTTCCTGCCATGTAATTCTTGTACTTTGCTTTACATGTTCTGCAGAGCATATAAATACACTGCACACAGTTGCTTCTGAATTCTTCTTGTCCAGCGAAAGTTAGAGATAAGATTTCCCCACAGACATGTGCTCCTTCACAGATGCTACCAAGAATTTTATTGAGATAAGTCCTTGCTAGTTTCTTATATTACCATTAACTTGTACTTGACACAGGTTGGGTCCATGGCAGCAGCAGAATTACCTGGCTAAATATAGGACAAATAACATTCCTCAAGGATGATTTTAAAGTTACAGCACTACAAAACACTTGCAAAAATCCAACCAGAGTTTTAGCTAGGAACTCTGGAGATGCAGCTCTTTTGCACCACTCTTACGGATAGGCCTCCATAGGCCCATCATCTCCTAAGACATTATCTAGCATAGTCTTTGAATTTCTATTGTATAATGTACAAAAATAAAATACATACTGAGATACCTCGGTAACGAAGTTGGCTAAGAAAGTTTTACTATAGTAACATCCTTGCAGTGTTAACCAATACCCTTTATATTGAATGGAGAAAAAATGATTACGTAAAACCACATTTGATCAGACAAAGCCAGACAGTTTAAAAAAATTAAGCCTAAGGGTCTGACGAGGCAGAATACTAATATTAGTAACATTAGTAACCTTTGTATAGATAGGGTTGGATATATCCCTGATGGGGAATGTTATGCTGAAACTATGAGGGTAGGTGTCCACCTCTATTTTTAAGAAATAGAGCAAAGAAAGAAAGGAAGGAGTCCCAGGAAAGAAAAATAAAAAGATTCAGAATTAATGAAAAACTGACTGACTGTTCATGCAGAAATAGTGCACATTTCTCTGTCGTTGTATTACTTCTAAAATTCCTTTCAATTAAATTGCTAAATGCTGAGGAGAATTAGGAGAACATTTATTCAATCTATGGATATGGGTACCATGGAGACTATAATATAGGTGTTTGCAATATATATCTATATCTACATTACAAAAAACAGCAGTAAAGAAAGCATCATGTGCAATATTGAGGAGAGAAAGGAACTGAAGCCATAGCGACAGAGTACGCGCACACCAGAATCTCTTTGATTGTATGGGATGCTCTAACTTATGATTATGATGACATTGCTGGATATTTGATAATATAAATCTCTTAGCCATTCTCAAGTTTTCCTGGCAGCTCAGATAAATTCAGAATGATCAGTTCAATTCCTATAGAGTTTCTTGAACTACACTAGGATTGAATGTATAAGAAAAGCATAATTCAGTTCTCTTTTAGCTTGGGATCAAAGTAATAAACAATTTTTACAAACATATTCTGAAATCTCAGGTCAGTAACAAAACCTCACTTCCGGTGAGTTTTGTGCAAGACTGTTGCTGAAGTCCACAGAGCTTCAGCAAGAACGACTGGCTGACAGTAATAAAGTCCTGGCAACCTCTTCCCACACCAGGGGAGGTACAATGAAGGTTAGTCCCATTTGCCTTGCTTCCTTCCTGTGCTAGGAGAAATGAAAGAAGGGATCACAACCTGACTCTTCAGCCTACCTTGTCCATTGCTACTGCCACTGTAATAGGTGTAGCGGAGGAAGTTCAGCTCGTTTAATGCCAGTTGTGATTACACAGGTTTCCACCTAAATGGAACAGGTGTTGTAGGTTTCCTATTTTGGTCCAGCAATCCAGCTGATAGACCTCTGGCACAACAGGAGCCTTGCTGACTGTCCACTTGTAGCCTGGTGTGTGGATTTTCCCAACTCTTTTTCAGTGTCTAGGAGATCCAGTTTTATGATTATGATGGGCTAAATGGGTCTGAGTTAATGCCTTTATAATCTAGCAAGCTAGCTGACAATCTCAGGAATGATGATAAATATTGAAGTCTATTGTAAGCCCTTCATCACCTCTGCTATCTCCGTGTGACAGAAGGAAGGCAGTCAAGAAAGTGACTTCAGCTCAGAGCCGTTATTTGGCAGGTTTGGAAAAAGAAGGCACGGCAGTTGCAATTAACTTTGGTTTCTAACTCAGCAGGGCCATGGTGACCACCAAGAAATGCATGGGAAGAATACTTCTAGATAATTTGATCTGGCTCATGAATGGCTTCAGTGAAGTTAAACTTAAAAACTTAATCTCGCTATGGTGATTGCATTTCATATGTCTGTATCTGCATCCATTTTAGTTTAAAATAGATGTCACTATTTCCTAAGGAGCATTTGAAAAAACAAAAAATACCCCAAAACCCAAATCAGAAGCTAAATACAGATTCAGATTTTATCATGTAATATAATTAACATGATAAATATTTGCAGTTTTCAGCTCAGACCCCTACATGAGTTAAACTTGTATCCTAACTTTCAGCTGAGTACAAAGAGCAAGTAAATGCTGGAAATCAGGATTTGTAATGGCTAACCCAAGCCATCCTTTACTACCTACACCACTATAATGTCCTCTACTGGCTATGCAACTGAAGAAATACACTTAAAGTAGTAATCTGTCCTTTTAGCTAATAACATCAAAATGAGACCTTTTTCTTCACTTTGCCTGGACCTCTAACCTTTAAAGGTGAGTTAGAGAGCTGCAGAAAACCTGATCTCATTTTCTGCCCCCGGCAAGAGTTTTTCAAGTTCATCTTCTTTTTTTTCCCCTTCTCTCAAAATCTGATGAAAAATGAAATGTCATGAAAACAGGCTCTGAGGCTAAAAAACCTCTGTCTGTCTCTGTGACAGATGTCAGTTTGAAAGGTTTCAGGTCACCTGTCAGAAGTATATCAGTATGATCCATACAAACATCTACTCAACCTCTAACACTAACATTGAGTTCTGCTTTTTAAAATACCTCTTGAAAAAGAATCAAATGATTTCAAGTCACTGCCTTTTCCCCTTTCTTTTAACTCTGATTAATGAGCCAAACTTAGGCAAAAAAAAAGAAAAAAAAAGGGGGGGGGAGAAAAAAGAGCCTTTAAAAAAGGACAGCTTGACCTTTTTGTGCCCCTGGCAGTGAACCAATCAGCATTCTCGTAATCCAAACACAGATGCCTGGAGCTAAACAAATCCTATACTTGTGAACAAGAATTCAGTCTGCTGTCAAAATACAGTGACGAGCAGCAAAGTGCTGCTCTTAAGCAAAATATCCTGAATTAAATTAAAATGTTTTTGATTAATAAAAGGAGTGAGTAATGTCATACATCACTAATAGCAGCATTTGGAAACAATTATGTTGAGATATTTACACATATATATTACACATGTACATTTAAAACACAGCACCTCATCTCTACATGAGACATAATCCCCTAATATTTTATGCCACCAGAAACATTGTTCATCTACTGCGGTAATTCAGTATTTTGTAATGATTAATTAATGGGCTTGAACGTTATTTTGTTCCTGGCTTAGTGTCATAATGTTTGCATTATTTCTCACAACTAAGTTCTGCCCTTTTAAGGACCGAACCTCTATTATGTTACAAAAATTAATTGCAGTATTAAAGAGAAGATCCCAGCTGCATGACAGTTTTTATCGGCATGCCGTTGTAACAGTCTTTAAGCAATCTACCCAACAGATATGCTTTCTGCTTTCTGCCAATTTCTGTTTTCAAATGCCACAAATAAATTCTATCAAATAGGTTCTTGATGTCAATGGGCACCTTTCTGGATGTTTCTTAAAAATTTATAACATTAATTTTACAGTCCATACATTGGGGAAAAAAATCTGGACATTACACTGAGAGAACACAGATGAATCCGATCTGAACTTCCTTATAATTTTAAGGTAGTTTAGGGTCAATTTTTATTTCTGGATCAAATACATTATTTAATTCATGCATGAAACTGATGAGAAAGGGTAGCTGGCATTTTTATGCTATTTTTCTGTGAAATGTTCTCCTCAGGTGTGGAGTTCTCCTTTTCACATTTTTTTAATATATTATTTGTATGCTGCTGCTCATTAAGTGTCCATAATCTCTCCTCTTTCTCATAAGTGCATATGCCAAATGTGGGAACAAACTACATCAGATTTCAGTTCTTTTTTAAAATAATGAATGATGGCACTATGCCACTCTCTAGGAGTTAATTTCATTAACATTTAAACTGACTCATATGACAGGAAAACAGTCAGCTTGGTATCAAAGGGTTACAGTTCTTACAAAACAAGTATCAACTTTATTTTAGGCAGTCCTACAGAGCCTGGACAACAGTTGGAAGCAGAACCATCCACAGCAAACCATCAGTATTGTTTAGACGCAGATAACCACAAACATCCTGAAATACTTAACCATGTCTAATCTCTTAGTGACTCATGTTTACATTATTTTTCACTTTAATGGAGGCTACTTTTTTTTAATCATCCAATTGAACATTATTTTTTTTAACAAAATCAGAGTGAAAATAAGAAAAAGTTTACATGTCATATTAGGCTACAAGATGGACAGTATGATTATTTCAAAGGAATGATGGAAGCTGGTAGTTTTACTAACAAACATGGCTGCACAAATTCTCTTGTTACAGTGGATATGCTGCAAGAGGGGACCGGGACTGGACTGTTTCTTCAAAACTTACTGATGCAACTCCAATTCAACCTTGCAAATAAGCGTAAATCACTTCAACAAGCAATATTGCTCGTGTTTGCAGAACTGTAAATATAAAGTGGCAATTACAGAAATTTCCTTTCTAGTATTCTCATAACTTTGAGGTTTGCAAATAAATCTGAGATATCATATTTTCTTCTGACAAAAAGCTTATTAATCCATGGGTTAAATGCTAAGAATGTTTAAACAGATGATAAACCATTTAATGTAACTTTCTTGCCTCCAGTTATTTTTCTGCACTCAGGCTGTGGTACTCTGCTCCTCTGAATAAAAGCATGAAAAGGTATACCCGTTCCTTATCACACAGTAAACCCTTTTAGGATCTAATAAATTAATTACATCTCCAAAGAAAGCCTTTCACTTGCTTCCCTTACTTAGCATTGCCAACTACATCTGACCAGCCAGCCAGATACTGAGAGGGCATTATTACAGATTACAATCAAAAATGTTGAAGCAGTTATTGGTGTCACACTGGAAGAGCATATTAGCATTGCCACTAACAGTCTTTCCCTTGTAAGAATAGTGCTTTGATGTTCCAACCCCTAGCCAGAATATTAGGAAACAAAAAAAGGAAGGGAGGGTGAAAACAGCAACGATTATGAAGACAGATTTCCCAGTTGAAATTAATAATTCTGAGCAGCACTAAAATTAATTACTCTGCAGTTGTAAGCAGGCAGCGGATTTATGGTAAATGACAGAGTGTTTGCAAATTTTCCTGACTACTCGATTAGAAAATGCACCAAGTACAGGCGTCAGCCGAGCATGCATTATTTAAGTGGTTGGTGTCTGGCGACAATCTGGAAGCTGCAATTGTTGTGGTTGCCCGTAGGAAAATTCGCACTTTCTGAGAGAAATTCTTTCACCTTTGTGCGCCTACAGCACAGATCTTTCCTCATGGCAGCTGTAGGATACACTGGAACTCTGTGACCTGGAAAATGCGGGACAACTGACACAAGGTGACCCCCTGAATGCTGGGGTAGGCCCAATTAATTTAAAATTTTGCTTGGCCTTGTCTCTTCCAATTTTCTAAATACTCTGGAAAAATGATTAATGCGTACACTGCCAATGCGAAAATATTTTTGACCCTATTAAAGTCGACCAAGGGTAAACCAAGTGTAGGCTGGCATTGTATCAAACTAGCTTTATTAAATTTGATTGGAGGTTTGTATGAGACAGGGACAGACAAGGACATTATTTTGCACAGCAACTCCCTTTTAAATGAAAATACAGGGAGGAATACAAAGCACTGATGTACATTGGTACAGAGTTGTTTTTAATCTAGCAAAATCTTATGAAAAAGTGATTTTGAGAAAGCTATGCTTCCTTAGTATTTCATATCTGTGAAAGTACTTTGTCAATAAAGTTGATTCATTATACAACGAGCATTATTTCTCTTACAGAGAAATGAGAATGATTCAAACCTTGCCCTGCCTGCTCCCTTTTTAGATTTTTACTCCCTGCTTTGTTCTGACTTCCCTGTCCTATTGGCACCAGCAGTTGGACACAGATCACGAGGAGGGTTTAAGTGCTCGGAATAGGACTAAGGCAGATGTAGGTACCTAAATTAAAGAAAATGCTGTTCTCAACACTCTTCCTGATTCCTACAGTAGTCCAATTGTTGCCAGTGAATTTCCCTAAAGTTTTGCACAACCCAAAAACCGCTAAGCTTCTGAGCGCTTATCCTAGTCTATGTGCGGCCCTTAAACACAGCAGAATGTTCTCATCTCAGAAGAACCTCTTCAGGCTGAGAAGAGCATGCAGTCCAGATATGCTTCATTCTTGTGAGTATTTTAGCCACCTAACCACTGGGGGCGGGGGAGGGGATGTAACATGACCTTTATGTTTCCTTCTGCTATGTTTGAATAGAAAAGTGATAGCTGTTCCATTTTTTCAAAGGCATAATATAGGTGCCAAATGCCAAGTGCTCTGGGCTGTGAATCTCAATACGTCACAAGTGGTTCTTTGCAGCTCAGAGCTRAGCGCTTAACCCCTAACACAGGATTTCAGATACAGTCCTGTCCTTGTTGTTTCTTATTGTCTAGTTTAGATATCCTGTTGGCTAGGATGGCTCATTTAAGGCAAGTTTTCATGAAGGAGGCAGACAGACATAAATTTGTCTATTCCCAGTCCTGCTCTTGCCTGATATATTCCAGCTCCAGTCTGGAGACAGCAACTCTGTTAATTTTGGTGTGGTGCCCAAGTTAACGTGATTTGTTAAAAAGGAAAGCCTGTTAGCTCAGACATACAGGTTCTCCAGCCATGAGCTGTCTCTTACCTCTCCTGCTGCTAGACTGAAATGCATGCAGCAGCTCTTCAAACTGTGCTGAGCCACCAGGCACCTTGGGTTGTTGCCTACCGGGTGAGCTGCAGCGAGGCACAGAATGCGGGCGATGGCACGCCCTGTGGGGCACGCTCTCCCCCCGACTGAGAGCCCTCAAGGCTACGCACTGAGCGGCTCCCTCTGCAGCTGCCCACCAGCTGACTAAGTAAGATGCTAAGCAGTTCTTGGTCTTTACAAGTCAGCATTTTGATTGGACCACATTACCAAAAAGTAGTTTTTCTAGGAAAAGGTTCTACTTTCCCATTCTCAAGTTCTTTTCTACTTGGAGTACATGCTGAAATGCAATACAGTAAAGAAGATTTTAAAGACTAAGATATTCATTAAACAATCCTACTGGAGACTTTTCTCTCTGTTATATCAATGCACAGAAAATAACAAAAACACTTTAAATATTATTATGAAGTGGTGCAACCAATACGGAGCAGAACATTCAAAGTTTTTAATATTTTTTGGTGGGGTTAGACTCAATTACAAAATGTTCTGTACTGACAACACTAAATAATTCTACAACCACTGAATACAGAGCAAAAGAAGAAATTGTTCTGACTAGACATCCTTACTTTGGGCTGGAAATGCTTTGAAAAAGTAACCAGTATACCATCTTTGAGAAGATCGCCATACTTATGCAAACGAATGACAGTATTATTTTGTTAAGGTATGGGCTCACTGGAGACCACCATCAGACTTCCTAGCTGTCAGTGGATAGGTATTAAATGATATTGATGAAATGACTGAAGTTCTACTTGAATTCAAGTTGATAAGCTAAAGTGAAAAGATCCCAAAACACCTTTATTGAACATTCTCAGAAGTAAAATCAGCATCTTCAGGAATACATTTTATCACATCTAGATATAGTGTGCGTGTGTGCATGCCTGTGTAAGACTTTCTCAATTAGAGAGATGCAGACAAATTGTCAGTCTTAACTTAGCTATCTACAAGTAGAGCCAAGCGTTACACTCCTCCAAAACCTGTGATTTGACTGGATATTGATATGCAATTGGGAAATCTAGCTTAAATCTGCTGAAAATCAGGCGGGATTTGCAAAGTTTGGATTTGAACACCGAATGTGTTTTTTTTTCCAAAACTCAGGACTCTTTATCTACAAGTCTAGTCTGCTGATATGTAAATAACTATTTATATGAGAAGATCTGAATATCTACTTACTGACATCAATTTAAAGCTCCTGAAATGAACTGAAGAACAGCGTTAACCTGATGAGAAAGAACTTAGATTTAGGCATGTGAAAGAGAAACATGATGGTGGCCCTCCCAGTCTAATAAATGAAATACAAAGATTGCTGAAATGAAAAACATATGCATGAATGTGCAAAACTGCATTATTTCTCCTTTACTGAAATTCATGCAAATTACTCAAGATTTTAACTAAATTGTACGAGTACTGACTACGAAACTACTCAAAACTTTGCTAGTGAAGTTAGAAAAGACATACACAAACATTTGAAAGATGCATGCAAATATTTAGCATGAGAGTACTCAGAGTAGCAACTACTAAACTAACCATTTCTAGCAGTTATGGATGGTAGTGGTAGATCTTTGCAAACACAAGTCAGTAACATATGATTACAATAGCAAATTTGATTTTCTAAACTGAATATATGTGCAGTCTTTATGACCAAAATAGATCTTTGAACTGTTCATACATTCTTCAGTTATATTTAGAAAGGCTTTTTTAATTTGCGGTGAGCCAGAGAAGAACAGAAAATCTGTATAACATTCCAACCATATTTATGTTTTAAGTCCTGGGGGAAAATTGTCTTATCTGAGCTTAAATTCCTCATGAAAGAGGTGGGGGGTTGAAGTACACAGAAATGCTGACAAAACCTGAACCAGAGCAGTGCTAGCAGGCACCATGGCTAAACTTGAATTATTTCATAGTTTGTAAGTGAGTGGACTTGGTAACTTCTCTAGTAAATTAGTCTTTCTAGCACATAGTGGACTGCCTACAGCATTTTTTTGAGAACAGCAAATCCAAGAACAAAAAGACCTTATTTGTGTGATTCTGAGCTACCTTTAATACTGAAACTCAAAGATGAGTTCAACAAAGGGTAGGAGGACTTGTTAAGTGTGCCAGTCTGATTTGCTGAAGAGATGCAGACAGTTTCTAAAATGACTAAATAAATCACAATTCTTTTTTTCCACTTCTAGTTTATCTCTATGATTTATGTATTTTTAAGGCACCTATCCCTTGGTAGATATCTATGAAGCATTTTGAGTCAAATTTCCATTAAAATTCTCCATTAGTAACTGAAAAGAGAAACAGACACCTGTAAGCTAGTCCAACCAAATATTTTACTCATTTGTAATCTGAACCTCTGATTACAGGGCAACATCTGTGGTGGATGTTTTGCAAATGCTATCTTGGATATATATCAAAAGTGTACTGTGTTAGGTTCTAGGTTTGGACTGATTCTGGGACTCCCACTCCTGCAACCCTTGGAGGCTGTTGAGAGAGTCACCACCTTGCAATTTTGCTTCTCTTTCTTGCCTTCTCTACAGAAGTCAGCTGCTTCTGTGACAAGCATCATATGGACAAGGAATGTGCTCTCTCACTAGCCTGCTTGTGTGTTGCTGCTTTTGTTGAATTATATGCTCAGTGCCCATCTGAGATCTTTAATGAGATCTTTTGTTCTAGGGTTAGTCCACAAACTCTGTTCAACTGATATTCATGAACTTCAGATACCAGCTGACATAGGGCTCCTTAAATCTCTACACTAGGTGTTTCCTATTTTTAGTATCTATCCTTTTCATAGTTCCCCATTTTCTTCATGGGACACTTCTGATCCAAGACAGCATCAAACTCTTATTTGATCTAAAATATAGGATATTTCTGTTTCCCTATTTCTCTCAGAATGAAAGAACCAGGAACCCCATCCCCATTAAGAGAGTGTTATTTTTAGTTCTGGTCTCATGATGATGGTATCTATCAAAATACCAGTCTCAGATCAATTCTGTGTAACAGCTCAGTCTCTTCCTGAAGGGACAGTAAAGGCTATTTCAATGAGGAAGGATTTGGATTGGCTCCGTTTTGCAGTGTGCTAAGAACTAGCACTAGCTTGGCAATTTTTTGAAGGCTGTGGAGAGTGAAGGGAGAAAAGGAGCTGAATATCAGTTTGCAGATAAAACAGCGTAATTTTCTTTGAAAAATGTAGTAAGCTCATTTGAGCACCTGGCTAAATACAGACAGTCAATTTGTTGGCAGTATAAGATGATTAGCAATAGGTCTATTCATGGATAACTGACCTTATCCACTGCCTAAGTGGGAAGGTATTCACTGTTCACACTGACAGCTGCTGTGGGGTGATGTGAGATATACATAGGAGATGATAAAGAAGAAATAGACTGATGGTGCCTTTATGTCAAAAGGCCCACTCAAAGGCTAATGGAATCTTGAGGTCAGTCCAAGTTTAGCTCCTTTTCTGTTTTATTAATTTTTCAACGAGCAGCAGATGCAGAGTCATCCATGAAAACAATGTCTATAAACTAGATTAGTGGAATAACCATGGATAACTGTTTTTCTGACTACAGAATCCCCCCCTCCCCTTTTTCTCCCCCACAGATAATTTCACTTCTCACTAGTAAGAGTAAAAATTCTGATGTTGGGCTCCCTGGCTAAAGAGAGAAGCTAATTCTGCCTGAAGAATAAGACATGCCATATTTTCAGCTTGAGGCATGGGTTACATTTCTGAAAAATAATAGTCTCTTAAGGTAAATATTGTAGTTTTATAAAGACACTGTCGGATTAATCAGCATAAATATGTCCTGAATTTCACTCTTTTTTAAAGCTTTAGATGTATGATTGTAGCATTTCAAAAGATGCATATACATACTTTGTTGATCAAAAATTATCAAGTTCTGGCTATCAGCGTACAGGATAAAAAAGGAGAGCTACAGCTTACAAACTGCTCCATGTTTACTTCAGGGACACAAGGGTCTTTACTGAAACTCAGGGAAGCAGTAAAAGTAGTCTGGGCCTAGAGCTAATACTTACATGAAATGTTATGGCTTATTTCTCCTATTTCAAGTGAATGTGAAATATTCATAGATTACAGGAATAATTACTATCACCTCATCTTCAGCCTCCCACTCCTAACTGGATGTTAGAGCTGCATAATGGAATCTGTAACAGCCTTATCAGAATGAGCCAGGGTTCAACTTATCTGAATAGTAGCCTTTGCTCTCTCAGAAAGCTGCCAGTTAGGTGTTGGCTGGGACAGAGCTTCACAGAACAGCAACCTGCAGTGATCCCTGTAACGGTCTGGAACACAGGATATACGTTCTGCTCTAACTACTGGCAGCAATATTGTAGATCAAATGGTTTTCCTATTAAATGTTCAAAAGTTCTCCAGCTGAGGATTTTGCAGAGGCAAAGCCCTCACAAACTGGTGCCCAATTAGTGTCGTAATTCCCGTATTTCCAAAATTAAGTATAAAAGTTGAAATAATTAGTAGTTATTTCCTGTCTTAGGTACAGTAGAAATGAAGACTTGCATAACACAACTCCTAAGTGATTGAGGATTACCTTTCATGTAACTTTTCCTCCCAAGTTTTATTGTGCTACTGAAACTGCATGGTTTAGTCAAGACAGCTCTCAGATCCTCTATATCCCTAAGATCCGATTACAATTACAGGATCTTTATGAGGCTCTTAGTTAACTGCTCTTACATGATGGTGCAGCTGAGCATTTTGTTCTTGCTCAATACAAAAAGTTGCCCAGGGAGACACTATCTGAGATATGAAGCTATTTAAAACAGGGACCCTCCTTCATGGTTTAACTGTGATGGAAACAATTCTGGCTGGGGTCATCTCCCTTTTTGTAGGTTTTTCCAAGTGTTATGACCCTTCCAATTTATTTTTGTGTATATTGCATGGATGAGTAGGTATTCTGATCATTTTTAAAGAGTACATTTTTCTTTGTGTTTTCTATTCACAGTACAATTGTGCCAACGTCTGGATTATCAGCTGATTCCTTTTCCCTCTCAGCTACTGGTCAAGACCTTTACCAGTGAACTATTATTCACTCATTTTAGTCATCCAAAGATAACTCGAAATACCAACAGAACATAATATCCTAAAACTTTGTATTTATTTTTGAGGTACTGCACCATGCCAGCACACTTCTTTCATGTCACATTGTGTTACACAGACTTACAGTGAGAAGAAATTTAATGGGAAGTGACATGATGTAAGTGATGCACTGACATGTATAATTTAAAGACTATACTCTTGTTGGAAGCAGACACCTGCAATTAATTCAGATATTGAGAATTCAAAATGAAACTGATGATTAAAGCCAGAAGGGACTTAAGATGCACATTAAGCTCATGAACTGGTGAATTTCTCTGTTTATCTAGCAGAGCAGCACAGTTAGTTACTGAATTTGTTCTGAGAACTCATTTGCAGAATATCATTGCTGCTGCTTTGACAAGATATTGTCAATATAAAATATACAACAGTTCAAGTTTCTTCAGTTCCTAGCCCATCCATAAGTACAGAGTTTGATTTGAAAACATTTAATAAAATGAAATATCTTTGGTTTTTGTTCTCTTAATAGTTTTATTAAATCAATTAATCTCCGAATTTGTGATTCATTTCATTCAGGAAACTTCAGTTGCTTTCTCTGGTGATACTGTCGTGGGTTTACTGGATATCAAGCTATCTGTGCAAAGAAGCTACTTTACAAAAGTGGCCAGAAGTCATAACTTCTCATGATTGATTTTGCAAACGTGTGCTGTTACATCTTAGAAATACCAGTTTATGGACAGTTCTAATGTAACAGAACACAATGGCCTTGAAGTGTGCCTACCTATCCTTTGGATTTTTTTTTCTCTGTAGTTACATATCTGAAATTCAGTATTTTGATTCCCAGCCTCTGATGCTGGGAAAATAGTATTTTATTTAGCTAGGCCCTACTATAAAAGCCTAAATGAGCCAACAGCCTGAGCCCTGCATACTAATGGCAATCAACATCGTGATCATAACATTAAAGAAACCGGTTTACTTTCCACATACTGTAATAATTCAACACATGAAGCCTATAAATATCCATGCATCTGTTCATTTTAAAAAATATTTAAGAAAACTACTGTAACAGCATAGAAATACACTATTTTATGTAAGAAACACAGAAGAACAGCAGCAACAAAAAAAATCTATCCTAATATTGCACTGGTAGTTTCCACTCTAAGTTTATACTTACTAACTTTATGGGTATTTTATCACTGATTAAATGGTAACCTGCATTTGTTTACAGCTTGTTTACTATTCCCCCTGGACCACAGAGAGTTGATCAAAAAGATGCTGCTGACAGATATCTAAATTAATAAACCAGAGATTAGAATCTTTGTTTAAAAATAATCACCACGTGAATGCTACTGTTTAAGGCTCTTCAAAAAGTTTTGCTTTCTTCCTTTAAGTGTAAACCCTTCTTTTCATGAGATCATGAGAGGTGACCAAAAAAGAAAGTAAGAAAAAGATAACTTCTAGTATGCCCTGGAAAGAAAAGATAACTCTGTCACTGAGTTCTCCTATACGTTAAGAAAACCCAACAACTAAACAATAATATAGGTACATGGTATGTATAGCAAACTCAAAGGAATACTTCAAGTGAAGCGAATAGATCAATAACATAGACCTGTATAATCACCGCATTGCGAAGTGAAAGTAGCATTGCCAAGATTGGCCCTTTTGAGCTAAGGCAGTCCTTGTTTTCAATACTGCTGAATGATGCATTTCCCTGGCATCTGAAATATATATTTGTATTTCTAACAAAGTTCTTAAGCACAGGCAGTCTGTTCGATATCCCTAAATTGACGATTATTCATTTCTCAACATCCTGTCATTTCTGGGACTGTTTGATTAGGCAAACACTTCTCTTTTTTTCTGGCTAGACTACTTCTATCAGCCAATAACTGGGGTTTGAATTGTGAGGCTAGCCAACCTAGTACAACATACTTTCTTCATTTTCCCTGAAGAGTTTGGCAGTCCTGAAAGACATGCTCAGTGTAAACGAACAACTGAGAATGTAATTAAAAGCCATGTTAAACTATAAAAAAGGGGTAGTAACCACAGTATGCTTTCATTAATTAAAGCACTTTCTAATATCAGCCAATTACATCAACCTCCTCTGGCCCTTATATTTCTTAGGCTTTGTGTAACTGGTCCCTTTATCTCTAATGGGATCCTTATAATGCTGACCATGTGGCTTTAGAACAGCACCAAAATGCTAATCTAATCCCCAGTGTTGCCCAAAGGCATTACATGGGCCCTGACATGGATCCAAGATTGGTGGCACCCTAATTCAAATAAAAGCAAGAATTAGGGCTGATCAGGTGTCTCAGTGAGGACAGTACAATGAGCTACTGGGGGAAGGTGGGGGCAGGTTGGGGAGGGGGAGATGGCAGCAGCAAACGACCGGGCACATTTCAGAAGTAATTGGTCTCCAGGGAGGGTGTGGGTTGCTTCCTAGACCACTTCTACAGAGCCCTTTGCACCTTGCCAGCTGGAGGGAAAGTGCAACCACTTTCAGAGAATAGAAGCAGGGCTAATGGAAGTGTATGTATGTGTGAAAACGGAAGAGAGAAAGCCTGAAACTGAAGAAGCAGATTAAAATGGGACTTCATTTCAGATTTTTTAAAATTCACTTTTGTCCTTTTGCTGATTTTGCAGATAGCTAAATTAAATATCAAAAGTCTGGTTTCCTAAAAGTAACAGTCTAAAATCACAGAGCAACATTGTTCAGTATCTGTCTTGCTGCATATAGGGCACAAAGTGAAATGACTTCAAAGATACAGTAAGGCTTTTCAGTATTTGTGTTTTTTTCTATAATATCAAGTTTTTGTACTTGTGAAGCACTTTCCTTTGGCAGATCTCAAAGCATTCTACAGTTGCATGAGAACACCACAATCCATACTTTACAGAGGGGAAAGATACAGAAAGATTGTGTATTGTGCTCACAGCCACTGAATATAACCTTCAAAAAGAACTTCTTACAGGCTACATTACAGGCATCATCTTGAAAAAAAAAATCTTTGCTGCAGATCTAGATGGTGCAACTGAACAGACAGTGGAATAAGAAACCAAATAAACTAGGAAATATTTTCAGCTCATTTTAGCTGTTAGTAACTCCCCAGGAATTCTCTTTGTAAGACTTCCCCTGGCTTCTTGCTCTGCCAAGTCAGGTACCAGCATGTCTAACTTTAGCCTTTCACTGCTATTAAGGCATGACTAAGCTTTTCCAGTGCAACTAAAACAACATTTAGTCAATGGAATTTAACACTTTCTCTCAAGATCAGCCTCTACCTTGCTGGTATCCTGGGTAGCTTGTCCAATCCAACCTTCTCTTTTGGGCATCTGAGCAGGAAATTTCACTTCTTTTTGGGAAAGCGATCACAGTTGCCTTTAAAAAGCTATAAGAGGACCTGCACAATTTTACTATGTTCTTCTGCACCTTTTTCTATGGTTCTGCAGGTGACACATGTCGAACAGATAACTAAGCTCTAAAAATTATTTTCACCTGCTCCACATGCATAAAAATGTCCATACTGAGAGTATACTAGAAGACAGCACTCTCTGATACACTAGATCAACTGCTGCAAAATGATTTTGGAGTGGGTAGCAGAAATACATTTAGGTACATAATTTCTATCATTAGCTGTTTTTTTTTTTTGAGGAAAAAAATCTTTGCTTATTTCACTCAAACTTTACTACAGAAGAAAAAGATAGCTTTGAATTGTTTTAATTTACTCAGAAATTCATAGGTTAAGGTAGAAAGTTTATAAAAAAAGACAGGTTATGGGTATTGTTACTTCTCTATCATGACTAATTCCCTATGAAAACAAATTACCTGTCGTTAAGGCAACCTGCTTGCTCTGTGCCCTGTGAACTTCATCTGACTCTTACTGAACTCTTCAAGTCTTGCACTCCAATTTACTCTTCTGTGTGTCTCATGTTCCTCTTATGAAGTTTTAAATAAAAATTTGACCACTACACTTTCTGTTTAAAGAATGTTCTAATATGAGTGCCACAAAGCGGTACCTCTTTTTTCCCTGATACTAATGCAGGTTAAATGAAGACATGCTGTATCAGCAAGTGGTTAGAAAGTAAAAATTGTTACCATTTTATATTGGCAGGAACAATGGAGATAGGGAGACTCTGGATGATAAGAGCAAGTTTGTGGTGACAGAACATCCCACAGCTGCTTCTTGTTTCTATAAAAGTCAATGGCATATTCCTTAGTAGAACACAGAATCTCAAGCTCTTTCTTTGATTCCAGTCTTTTTCAAAAGATTGCATCCAAAATGGTGGCAGAACAGAGAATTAGCCATTTTGTCACTTTGCAAAGAACTGTCACCCTTCTCATGGAGAGATTATATGAAGTATAACTATGCACATGCTGCAATTTTGCTTTTCTTTTTTTAAACACATTTGCTTGCTGTTTGTAGAAATATAGTCTCTTAAGTCCAGAGAGTGTAACAACTCTGATTACTTTTTAACTGCTTTACTGATCGTACAGCAGAACTATAATGCATATTCTCAAAAAGACAACTAATTTTCATTTTCAATCAGCTTCTCCACAAGATTCCCTTCACACCACTAATTTCATTTTAGAACTGCCATCATCTCACACATCCCTTTGCCTGCTGTGCTAACATGTTTTCACATGTTTATCTTTTATTCTAATAAAAGAGGCAAAACTCTTACTGACACTCACCTCTACATTTTACAAAAGTTCTATGGTGGGACCCTGACTCCACCAAAACAAGAAGAAAATCAGAGAAAGAAGTTAAAAATAAATTATGAGAACAGAACATAATTAGCGCAAATAAAAACTAGCTCAAGCTGACTTCAGCAGCACTTGGCTATCACAGAGAGGACCTTGATATTGGATTTGTACAGAATATTCTATACAAAGCTGAAAGTTTTGAGATATGGTGATTTGTCAGTTCACATTATTGTGAAAGCAACATTCTTTTGTTACAATGCAGAGAGGTTTTCATTCGAGCTGAGTCATAGTATCTGCCCTACACAAAGGTTTTGAGACAGCTTTTCACATTTCGGATGCAATAGATTTTAAATGGCTCAAGTTACATGGCACTTGTTCCACTTCTTTGGGTTGCTGAATCCACCGCATGTTACAAGTGCCAGCTTCAGCTGCAGTGTGAAAAAGGCTTGTGAAGGGAAAGGGTTATGCAGTCAGGCGGCTTCTACCAACGCACCTACGCTACAACAGGCCATGGTAACAAGCAGACTCAATCCCTCCATTTTTCCAATGTAGCCAAGCTTGTGCTTTCACATTCTGAGGGAACTAGGTGTGCCGACAGTGATCTTTTAAGGAATCTCCTTTCTCCTAACAGAGACATCAGAGGATGGCAAGAGTTAGCTTTTAAATGTACCCCTGGCAGAACATCCATTGGCTTTCAACTTCCTCAGAAAAGCAGCAAAGGGAGCACTTCAGGGTAAGAGGCCCCTGCTACAGAGGGGAATGGGAACTGTGTACTGATACAGTGGGTCACCAAGCCTGGTACGCCCGTTCCTCGCCTTCTGACTGTATCAGTCTTTCTGAAGCCACATACCCTAGTCCACCAGATCTCAGTCTGTCATTGCAGCAAGCTACTATTTCACAGAGACCATCCACTCTAATTATTTCTATGCCAGTAGCTATGACATATCTGTTGATGGCCAGTATTTTTGTCACATATATCTCTAAAAGTTCCAGCTTGTTCTTCTGCGTCCGAGTGTCTCAGAGTAATTGAAAACAGAATGTAGTACTGGGTCACTAGAGTAAAATAAGGGTACAAATTTCACATAACAGGGACAGAAAGGTGAACAGAGTTGATCAACTGTTTTTGCAGGAACACTGAAATTAGCTTAAGCAAAAGCCCTCTTCTGCTCTTTGCCTCGAATTTTAATCTGAACAATCTCTTGTGCGTAAC
The DNA here is from genome assembly GCF_003343035.1 of Apteryx rowi. NCBI lineage: Eukaryota > Metazoa > Chordata > Aves > Apterygiformes > Apterygidae > Apteryx > Apteryx rowi. Next base: position 976,112 of record NW_020449919.1, read on the forward strand.
CACTTTTCTCAGCTGAAACAAAATTAATTCAGAAGAAAAGTGGGAATGAGTAGAATTTTTTTCTTCAAGTTTTATTGTTAATTAAAAAAACAATTACCAAGGATTTCTAATTACTTCACAAGTACACTATAGCCTCTACCTGTTCCTCAGCAAATTAGAGAGATAACACTTGAAACATCTTATTAAACAGAATTACTCCTCCTCCAAATTCATTCACACTTCTGCTTAATAGTCTTTTTGAGCAACACCTCTGTGAAACATCTATTTACATTAACTTATCCTACTGCTATTACTATTGTGCAATAATTTCCCTTTTTTCCTGTTGAAAATGCAATAAAGTGACAAGACCGGGCTAAGGGACAGTGTTGGAAAGACCTTCAAATATGTCTGCTATAACAGATGGCCCAAGAAAAGTGGCTACATAATACGTTAAGCACTGTGATAAGAAGGTGATAATCACTTCAGAAATTCTATAGACAGCTTTGAGACACAAATATGAAACACCATAGATACAGAGAGGGGACAACTGGCTAAACTCTTCACGTAGCCTTTGAAGGGATGTTAATAAAGGTAAAATGTTTGTGTGATCTGTATTATGGTGAATAGAAAATTATCTAAGAACTAGCAAGGAGACACAACAGAAAGATCCGTGATCTGGCACAACAAATACAGAAGCATCATAGTTTCATCTAAGATAATTCTGAATATTGCAGAAATATTGCATTAATTCCAAGCAATCAGTAACAGAAAAGCAGTGATTAGAGGAATCCAGCAAGAAAATACAAAAAATAATAGAGGAATTAATGATGATGACAATAATTAGTATGTAGTTCAGCTAAAAAATGATTATTTGACAATTGGCCTCAATTACTTAAAAGATATAAACACTTAATATTACCATATGCTATGAAGAAAACCATGGCATGACCTTAAGAAAACTCACCAAAAAAACAAAAACAAAAAAACCCAACCAACCACCATCAACTTCCTGACAGAGATGTTCTAGAGTGTGGAAAGGTCCAAGAGTAGTAGAATCCCACTGATTTAGGTACTAGACTCTAGCTGCAGGGCAGAGCAAGAGCTAGTAAAGCATACAGGCCATCCTGCTCTGGACTCTAACAATCCTGCATCTTTTCCAAATGTCAATGATGTAATTCTTTGTTTCATACCCTGAAATCCTTAGATGTCTCTCAATTATAATGAAAGCAACTGAAGTGAAACAAAAAATAAGCAACCAAATTCCACAATGGTATTTGGGGGGGGGGGGGATAACATCTTGAACTCAGCATAATAAAATTTACAAGGTCCACTTCCTTTTTGCAGTGTTATTAATTGGTCACTTCTTGGAAAATATGGATATTAACAAACATTAACTGAAGTAATAGTTTTATTACTTCTCCCCAGGGGCAAGCACAGAACCAAGACTTTGCCTACCTCTCACACAATATGCCAAGCCTTAAAATTTTGCTTTTAAAGAAAAAACTTTCACATTTGAAATAAAACTTTCTTGTGTTTTTCAACATCAGGTCAGTTATCATCTGATGTCAAAACCATGACTGAATCTCACTTCAAATATTCAAATATTGTTTAGGTCATTTTCTGCCAGCATCTACATATTATATTCTAGATAAAGTAGGACCATACCAAAATGTGCTGTTTTACAGTTTATTAGTGAATAAAATTTAAAAATTAAAAACCAAAGAAATCAAAAATATGAAAAATACTCACTTATTCTAGAATAACCTAGACTTATAACTTATTTCACCTTAATTCTTAATTATAATACCATTCACGGACCATAAAATATATGCTATGAGTGTTACTTTCTCAGTATTTAAAACTCTTTTTTCTTTTTCTTTTTTCCCCTGTGTGGATTTTATATACTCCAGGATGAGAAAGTCTTTGAAACTTGGAAGGCCAACTTGGATTTGTAAAACACAGTCTATAGTCTGGTTCCTCCAAGTTGCTGTTTTCTTATGAATCTTATTTAACCATTTATGTTGTGTACTTTCATATTTGCATTCAGCACATGGCAACAGTAATACTACTTATGCAAAATACAATAGAAGGAACTTTTTCTGAAATAACCAGTTAGCTTTAGAGTTTCTATGCAATCTCCCTCTTGAGTAAGTAATAAGAACAAAATTACATAGCGAATGATATTCTTAGGAACATATTTTAATTGGTTCCTGTGCACCATCATGTTTTCCAAGATGGCAGTACCAAGAAGCAACATTAATATCTATTCAAAGCAAAGCAGATCACAGCTGGCAGGTAGATTTTATTAGAGACTTACAAGGAAGAAATAAATTAAGCCACAAGGGATAAAACTGAATAGGTTGAGGGCTGACTGAACCCAGAATATTACCTACCCTCCTATGCCAAATTTGTCTGGCTTGAAACCTTAACTAGGTTGTCCTTGAAAACAATAGAATGAGACATTCTGTTTGTTGCAGAGGACCTCTCTTCCATAAAGTGTAAATGGCACCAGCATTCATTTGCCTTCCTTATTTCTACAGGAATTCTATTTCACTGGTTTGCCTTTTATATTGCAAAGAATGAGCAAGTTTTGATCCCAGTAATGTTGCCGTAAATCAAAATTAACTCCAGTTAATCAACAAGGCTACCCTGAATTTATGCTGCTATCACTGAGAACAGAATCTGGCCCAGATGCTGTAGTGATACTGCACATAAAAACAATTTTAAAGACACTGAATTGCTAGGAGGCCTGCTAATGAAATGAGGAGTCTTCATCTATGAGTCACTCTTTACTATACTGGCTTCATACATGTGTGATGTTGACCTTCAGCAACTGACATAAAGAGAAGATAAGCAACCTCTTACTGGTGCATCTAAGTTTACCTATTGTAGCTTATGGGATCTTCGGTTTTGGAAGTGAAGAATCAGTGATCTAATTTGAGGTAGAAGAGTGCATAGTTTATCTAATAAACAACGTAATTGTGTAAAGAAAGGTGATATTTCTATTAGACATGAAAAGGGTGTGTGTGCCTCAAATCCTGTCTTTTTTCACTTGATCAGCTGTTTTAATAACAGACGTTGCTTTTCCCTACAAACCTTGCTTTGGTTTGTAGCATATGTAGGGACTGGCATTAGGTAGTTCCAATTCAGTCTAAATCATTACTGACTGAAAAGTATCAGCATCTGATAAACAGTGGTTTGTGGCTTATGTTAAATAAAGACAGCTGACAACCTACAAGATACAACAAACACTGAGGATGCCTACTTTGCCAGAAGGAGAGGGACCAAGTAGGCAACAGCACTGCAATGTCATGCCCCCAGCGATGTCCTCTGTTGGTCAGAAGTCAGACATAGGAGGATTAGTATGATATCAGAAGACAGCTTAATCCCCTGCAAATTCTCATTCATTTGTTCAGTACTAGACATCTGCACACACCTTCCTTTCTGAGGCTACAGGTCCAACAGCTCTGAGCAGAAACAGAAGAAAATTTGGTAATGCAAAAGCTGATCTGATGAAAATGAAACATTTTTGTGAAAGCGCCTTGTTTTAATTTAAATTTTCAAGGGGAAGTGTTTCCTTCCAATCGAGTATTTTGTTTATGTTAAATGATGTTAGAATCCCCCAAAAATATAAAAGGTGATAGAACATATGTTCACCTAATGAAAATGAAACATTCCGTGACCTTTGCATGTGATATTGCAATTTTTTTGCTTGGCAGTCCTAAGTATGTGTATTCAAGAGTAGTCTGAGACTTCATAAATTTAAAAGCTTGATTTTGTTTCAATTCCTATGGTAAACAATGAAAATGTCTCCATTATCAGAGGATGAAATAGATACAATGCACTCAAAATAAGCTTTGGGTTTTTGACAGGTTTAAAGGTTTGTTTGTTTGTTTTACAGGTTCTTACAAGTCCAAGTTGAATACAAATAGAATTATGGGATGTAAATCTTTCCTCTTGTTTTAAGTTTGTAATAGTAGAGTATTATCAGTCAGTTGTAAGACTTAGAGAAGACAGTGGTATACCTGCATTTTAAAAGAAGTATTTCTGTTAAATTATTTTATTATTTTATTCTTGAAGAAATAATCGAGATTATTATAACAAAAAAGATTTATAAAATTAACCCCATTTAGATTTTCATTTTCTTAAATCTGAAAGTACTTTGTGCGTACTTCATCATTTCCTTTCAAATAGGAAGCTCATTTCAGATTCACCTTTTATTTGTGCAGGTCTTCCACAATGCAGAAGTGGAGAGAAAAATATTTGTCAAAAGAAAAAAAAAATCACAAAGCTGTGGAAATTGGTGGGAAGCTTAAGGGACAGATCTGATATCTGTTACACAAGTTACATTATTCTTTGCAATTGACTATTTCAACTTGTCAGTGTCCCTTTAACTTTCAGGTCTTTGTAAGGACACAAGTGCTTTATGCAGAAGCTGACCTATTTTATTTTTCCTTTTAATCTATATTTCAGCACAGGAAAGTTAGCAGCTTTCTAATATATCACATATTGTAATTATGACACAGTTGTATTTGTGTAGTTTCAACGCAGATGCATGCTTCTTTTCTTGTTCTGCATGAACCAGTTGCCTTCAGTAAGAACTGAAGTGACCTCTTTCTTTCAGAAACTATTTATTACAGTTGCAAGACCTACATATTCCATTTCCATACGCACTGCTGCTGGTTCCTGGAATATGCCAGCAGCAGGCTATTTTCCTTTAGCTGTGAAAATAGCCAATATGAAACAAGCACTACTATAAATTCATTAAAGGAACAAATAAAAATTAGTAACACTGGACAATAAAAGATTACAAGGACACTTAAAACTATGGGAGAAGCCTTTGAAACTATTGGTGGTGTTGGAGATACAGTGGTCTAAGGATATAAAGAATACAAGGGAGAAGTAGAGGGAAAGGTGAAAATTTTTGTTGTTCCAACTTTATCAGTTGGATAAACATTTTGGTAGGGCTCACAATTTTAAAAACTTGTCCATTTTTTCCAACAATCTGCCTATCTTCCATGTCCAGCTTTTCACTTGCCATTCTGAAAGTCTGCCTATGTTTTCCAGCTGTATTAGTTGCCCTAGAAAAAAAACTATTTTTTTCTCCTTACAAACTTCCTTTCTTAGAAATTTAGGAAACTTAAAAAGAGGAAATGTACAATTATGCAGATGAAGGAGCTATCAAAGGTCTAAGTCTGCAAAAATTGTATCGGTTTGGTAAGCTATCTCAGGTACTCAGCTTTTACCTCCCACACATCTAATACACTGGTTCTGCCAAAACTCACTTTTAGTTGCAGATATCACTCCTGAGAGGGCAGGCCTGTCTAGGTTCACATGTCTCAAAAGCACTGAAGCCTATTTCCACATTTAGTGTGCTTCTAGTCCCGGGTTGCCAGCCAATTCACTTACTCCCAATCACCTGAGAAATCTTTCAAATGTTCTAAAACAAAAATGCCCCCTAGTCAGCTAACTCTTTTCTTGAGCCACTGCTTCTCCTGCTACACAATTTCCATATGTAGTAAGCAGACATTAAAAAAGATGTCAGAAAAGCAGCCGAGATACCAAAAATTGCCTGATTTGATTAGAAAATATTATTTGGTAAGAAATGAAACATTTTCCTTGTAATAAAAGCTTGTCAGTAGTGATTATTTTTGAGTATTGGTTTTCTGCTGCAATCTTAGAACATGTTCACGAAAGTCTACTGAAGTTTGAAATCCTTTTAGTCAAACTAAGTTATGTTTCACTGATGTTAAAATACAAAAGAATCATTAGGTTATCAAGGCTGTTTCCTGCAAGAAATTCAGTTTTTGAACTGAATCAGTTTCAGTTTTCGAAATTCAGATTTGAACAGAATTCAAGGAGTTTTCTGTTTTTACTGTAGAAAAATATGTGCATATCATGTTACTTGGAAAAACACATCCATGGTCTTTATAGAAGGTCTTACATGCCCCACAAGCCTGCTACAGTGCCCCCACTACTCTGGTCCATCACTCCCTCATTAACAGTTCGAAGAATATTAAAGATCTATATGCTTCTTAATTTCAATGTCGCAGCAACATGGACCTTTGAGAACTCAGTACACGCTTGTGCTTTGTTTATAATGCTCAACAATGCTCTAGAATAAAGTGCCAGTTTTGGTCCTCCCGATACAAGAAAGACATCGGTAAACTGCAGCAAGTCCACCAAAGATGGTCAGGGGCTGGAGCACTTGCCCAGTAAGAAGGGGCTGAGGGAACCAGGCTTGTTCAACCTAGGGAAGGGAAGTTTTCAGGGGGAACCTAACAGCAACCCCCCAGTACCTACAAAGAGATCACTGAGAAGATGCAGCCAGGCTCTTTGAGGTGGTACATGGCAGAATGATGAGACACAATGGGCATAAGTTGAAACAACAGAGGCTCAGACTGGATACAAGTTAAAACTTTTCATGATGAGGACAGTCCAGCAATGGAACAGGGGCCCAGAGAAGTTCTGCAGACTCCATCCTGGGAGGTTTTCAAGACCTGACTAGATAAAGCTCTGAGCAACATACTTTGACCTCGTAGCTGACCCTGTGCTGAGCAGGAGCTTCGACTAGAGACCTCTCTTCCAAACTGAATTATCCTACAATTCTGTGAAAACTCCTGACAAATACTACAGTGAAATTTTGGAGTGCTGTTCTGGTAAGTACTCACATTCAGATGTTTCTCTGTCTTTCATCTAAAAGTCAGTAAAATCAGATTGGAAAAGTTACAAAGCCAAGTTCATTTGTAACATCCAGAGGTGCTGAAAATCTGAGAAGAACATCCTGAACAATCCTTTCCTGAACGTCCCTCTTTCTTGCAATTTTGCTGCAGCTCCAGAATAGAGGAAAAAGAAAAGTAATAAAAATATTACTGAAACATTACAACTTCAAGAAAAATTTGAGTTCAGAAAAAAGTTTAAAGGGATCTGTTCATTCTAGATAGTGCTTGCTTATTCTTAGTGATATTACAGTTGGTGGGTGTATAAAAAAATATACTTCATAGTCTCTTCTTAATGTAGCTTGTATCTGAATAAAGATGCAAAAATCCTACCTCAGCTTGTTCATGTTATATGCACACAACGTGAAAATAATTCACCTTTGTTCTTTTAACTCTCTTATATCTAAACATTTAATTAGCTACCATGTACTGAGAGTCTAACCCTGCTCCTCACAAAAGCAAGTGTATATCAGCAGGACAGAATTAGGCCATATAAGCATGAGGCCAACACAAAAGCATCAGGATACTTTAGATCAGCTCCAGTGAAAAGAAGATATCAGCAAGAAATTATAGACTTTGAAAAACAATACACCTGCATTTATTGCTTGCTAAATCCACTACTCCTTTAAGAACTGACAAGATTCATTTTACAAGATTTACTGAAAGGAATGGTCTCACACTCTCTTCTCTTTTCCTGGCCCATTGTTGGCCACATGGTCCTTTCTACTCCCTTATGCTGATCCTAGTGCTTACTTAAGTCCTTAGAGAGCTAGTTGTTTGCTAAATCAACGTGGAATGATCACTTCCCTTTGCTAGGTTATTTTTCTGCTAATTTGGCAAGCTGAACTGGCTCACTGTGGTGTCAGACAAGCACCAGAGCTGGTGCTGTTAAAGCAGCAGTGGCCTCTTCTGTGACAGTGAGCCATTATAGCTGCTCAGTTGCCTCTGGAAACATCACCCCCCAGACTGGGTGGTCTGAGCATCATCTGGCTAATTGCCAGGTTCTCCTTTGTCAACCAAAAAAACAGACAAATTTTTTAATGGTAACCACCACCAAGCTTCTGAACAGAGCTCCTGCGCAAAGGAAAATTACATCCTTTCTGATTATAACTTGTCAGGAAACCTGTAATGCACAATTATTTGTATGAAATCTGYATTTTCTGAGCTTTAGCTTGCAATACTCTGCAAGTTTGTATTTAAGCAGGAGGTATCCATGTAATATCCTATAGTATCTCTTAGCCATTACTAACCTGTTTCAGTTTCCAGTGCTTTGTACCTGTATTAGCAGCTTCCTGGTCTGACTGAGAAAGTGGGATCAAGGTAAATGGCCTGTGTCAGGAGCAGAATCAGATCAGGTGTAAATGGAAGAGGAATCCACATGTAGTAGTGACCTTTTTCATAGAAAGAAGAATAAACAATCTGAAACTGGGTGGTGGATTTTCTTGATGGTTGACAAGCAAGGCTAGCTGGCTAGACAGTTAGTTATTTTCTATGTATGAACTGCTTTGGGTGCTTTGGCTTAAATTAGAAGAATGGGAAGATGGTTTCTTTATTCACTAGTTAACATATCCAGAGATGATGACCAGTGTTTGACAAAGGTAATATTCTTATCTGCTAGTTATCTATTGAATAATATGCAAGCATGCTGTTCTTCTAATCTTTGCGGATGTTTTTGCCATACTTCAGATGGCCAACGATGTTACCTGCACGGGTAACATTTATGCAGTGAAACTAATCAATATAGCCTCAGAAACTCAACAGAACAGCAAGTAAAACATTTCCATAGAATTCCTCAATTAAAGACCGAATTCATCACCCTTTAAAAAAAAGTGCCATAGTTTTTCAACCTTTTAAAATGCCAATTTTGTTCTAAGCATAGAAGTGAGAGACTGGGAGCATTATTAAAAACTGCTAATGTTTGGTACCAAGTTAGTTACACTTTTTATCCCCCTAAAACTGAGGTTCATAGGGGAAAATCCAGTATGCCAAGATATGTATTTTGAAGTTGTTTACATGCTTTATCATCTAGAAGTTGGAGTACAATAATACTGTTCACTGGGACTGCCTCCTCAAACTATGGCTCTTGCAACCTTTGGAATAAAGTATCTTTTTAAGTGGTAGTTGACAAAGTATGATACCTGTACACAATGATCTGCACTGTTTGATTTTTACAAGATGCAAGGTGCTCTTTTGATCAAGTATATGAACTTCAATATCATATGGGTCTTGTCTACCTCAGCTATTGGCCTGAGAGTTGCAAGTATCTGGCTGSTATCACGAGGCGATGACTGGAAGTGCCTTTGTCAATAACCAACTCATCTGAGAGGAAGCTGCCTCAAAAAAAAAATTCTAATTTCCCATCTTAGTTTGTTCAAATAGGAGACATACCAGGATAGAAAGAAGTGGGAAGGATAATGACTATCAGAAAGATGGGACTTATTATATACACATGAAATACATTTTGCTAAAATTTGTGAGGATTTCTTAATGCTTCTAATTAAATCAGATACTGTAAAAGGAGGAACCCCCCAACAATTAAAGAAACAGAGATCGAAAAAATGACTAGCTCCAAAACTTCGAAAGCAATGCCCAAAATATGCATGGGTCTGCCACAGTAAAAACATTTAATCTATATACCATATTATTACTTTTTTTCACTCAACCCTTTCTATAATGAGTACCTGCAAGAAAAGCAATAGTCACAGATAATAATCATGCTGCCAGTAGAGGTATCGTACCTGGGATTAGCCAGGATTTAGGACAAAGACAAGGTCATTGCCAGGGCTCTCCAATTACTAGTAGTATCACTACTTTTTCTAACATGTCAAACAATGACAAGCTTTTGAAACCTAAATCCAGCAGCAGCTTCTAGATTGGTTAGCGGTAAGTGAGTGACACTGAGTCTGAGAGCTTGACATTGTTTGTCAAGATATGTTCACAATGAAGATGACTTTCATTTCCAATATTACCTATCATAGAAAGGATACCACCTATAAGCTATTTTGCTAAATGCCTAACTCTGACAAAGAGGGACATTAAATAAAACTAATGAAAAACTCCTAGGGCTATTTGGGATAGCTATTAATTATTTCTAAATTATATTTTAGGKTTTTTTTAGTTTCTTTTTTTAACTTTTTTTTGCAGTGTTCCTTTATTTTTTACTTTTAAAAGGGACGGTAACTTGTCAAAGGGCCAAACTCTTTGTTTTCCAGTAACAGTCTTCAACATTTATGCAGTAAGATTCAGTGGGTGGAGAGAAACCCTGTAACTGGAGGGCTTACAAACTGAATGTTATTTGTTTACTCTTTAGCATAATTTGATTCCTGCTTCCCTGAAAAAAAAAAAAAGATAATTCTCTCCTTCTTGGGGGCAGGGAGGGTAGAAAGGGAAGAAAAGGAGGGTTTGTAAGTAGTAGGGAAGTTTCACAAGTGAAATTCATACTATCACCTAGAATTTTGCTCAAAATGCTTAAGGGAGCTCTTCAGTATTTTATCAGTATGTCACAGTACAACTAGTTTCTTCTGGAATTTGTATTTATTTTCTATTGCTTGTTAAGCAGACAGGTTACCTATTCCTTAATTGTCAGGCTCTGGACAGAACTTGATGAAATTCACCCCTTTCTTAGCATCACTGTTTTAATCTGGCTGCAAACTCTGCCTTGGTTTGCACTGGGTGACTCTGCACTGAAAGGCATGGACACTGGAAAGAGAGCTCCACTGAGCTGGTCCCTGCCTTCCTTTCTGACCACACAGCTCCGTTTTTCAGAAGAGCACACAACTGCATGGGTGATTTTCATCCAGTTTCATCTTCCTTCAGCCTGGGAGATGACCAGTGCACAGCACCTCGATACCAGGCTGTAGTGAACCCTTGGAAGCGGCTCTCTAGTGTAGATGTTGAACTCAGTTCACTTTTGAAAGGTATTCCATGAAACCTTCAGGGCTTACAAAAGAAATGCAGAAGCACACTTCTGTGGTTTCTGCAGCAAATTTCACAGGCCCTGACTAGTGAAATACATGTATCTGAAGAAAAACTAACTACAAAAAAATAGTATTTGTAAGTTGTTCTTTTTAAAACAGACTGAAGTTTATTCAATAGATACAAAGAATTTAAGTCTCCCCAAAACTGCAAGGCAGGGTACCATCATTTACTCACAGTGCTTCAGAAAACCTACGTCAATGCTGATCTCCCCCTACAACCAATCCTTACTCTCCCCATTGTTCAAACCACAGCAATTCAGCAGTGGCAAGTACAGCGAATACAGAGTGTCTCAAACAAGCTACTACATACTAAATGCCAGGCTGCATTTCTTGCAAAGACTCAAATTGAAGCACAAAGTATAATTTTTATCCTTCATTTACTCCTTTGGTGTAAATAGCTTTTGATAATCTCAGTTACCTAGTTTTTCTTATTTCTCAGGCACATAATTTTCTTATAAAAAGGCTCCATTGTGAATGCAACATTTTAGAAGACACAAAGAATATTAAAGTCCTTTGAAATAAGAATGTCTTTGAATGTGCGTCTGAGTCAGTTAATAAGGACTTGTTGGATGTGATTTTATTTTTTTGAAAAAAATTTTAATTGTTTCCATTTTATTTCAGAACTTGATTTTACATGTGAGTTTTCTTTGTATCCTACAAGCAAGGCTTTTGAAGCGAAATCCTGACCCTAAGGTTGATAGGAGTCTTCTCACTAACTTCAGTTGCACTGGGATTTCATTTTTCAAATTTCTGATGGCAAAAAACAGTAGGACCCAGTTTCCAGCAAGAAAGATCAGACGCCAATTCTATTAATTACAATGACTTCTACCTAGAAACAATGATTCAGAAGAAAAAGCTGACTGGAGTTTTACGTACTTGGATTACAGCCTGTCATCAGAAAATCAGAGTCTCTCAACTAGGGGGGATTTGTATCTTCTCATATAATGATCAAATAGTACAAATATAACTTGTACCAGCTATACTGGGGAAGTCCAAAATGCAGATTTTAATTGTTATCTGTTAAGGTGTCCAATATCCCTCTGATGTAAAACAAAACAAAACAAAAAAATCCACTAATATTTTAAGGCCTGATTTTCAGAGGTACAAAACTCACACAGCTCTCACCACTTGAGCACTTTTGCTGAATGACTCAGCTCCTAAAAAAAGGCCCTGGAAGTATCAAATCTAGACACTGAAACATACAGGGAAACTTTTGGTTTGAGCTTCTCTTAACAGCAATCTTGTTTCACTTAAGCTCTCAAGTCTTCTGGGAACTCATAGCTGTTCTACTTACTGAGAAATCTATATATCCTTGAAGCTGTGCTTAGTTTTAGCTAAGAGCAGCAATATTTTCCAAACACAGACACCAAGGGAGAGAGAAAAATGCAGGGTATTTTTACTTGCATTTTTGCCTCTCCACTTTCAGACAGTTTACTAATTATATGTACTGTGAACTTACTGTGCTGTTAGCAGATTCCTTGTTGGATTGCGTATTATTCCTCATTATCTGATTTATTCATTTTCTACAATACAAAGTTGAATCTTTCTGCAAGGGAAGAGAATGTACTTTGCATTTATGTCCCCCCACCAAGGGCTCCCATGAGCTCTAAAGTTAAGCCAGTCCTGACCGAAGTGCTACTAGGACTGTGCTGATCTCAAAGCAAAGAGGGTGTTTGCAGGAGAGCCGTGACCTGAAGGCACACAGCTTGAAGATGTCTGCTTTCTGCCTTTCTTGGAGACATTCTGACCCTAGGTATGTTTTTTTTCCAGGAGCTCTAATATTCTGTCATACATGATATCATTCAAGCTTGGCATGAAAACAGACGTCTGGTCCAGAAGCTTTTAAAAGATCCTTTTGCCCTCGGTTTTGCCTAGCTCTTGCATTTTTTAATCTTTCTTTGAATACATACAGATCCTTGTGTGCTCCATTTTACAGCTCATTAGATCTGTGTATATCCCATTTCCATCAGTTGTCTCCTGGAAACTTGCACATCAATGTGTGTTGATGAAGTCTGCATAACCAATAAATTATTACCAAATCAGAGGAGGACCTAATAATTTTATAAAATGTTATAATGAAAATTCGTATGATGAACTGCTGCACTGAACTCCCCTTAATGAATATCAAAAAGATGTCAAGAGGTTCTGAATATTCACCTTGAATATGAATGGCCTTTAACCTCATGTAACTATGGCACTGATGTTTACTTAACCATACTTAAAGAAGCCAAATGAATGACATAGTAGGTAAAAGCTGCAATACACTGAAGTCTAACTGAAACTCAACAATACATAAMAAATATTAAAATATTTATATTAACTCAACTGTGCTTAAGTGCCTTTTAAAGTGTGTCTATAGGATTTATGAGGAGCTGCTCTGTTGTGCAGGTTGGAAAAAAAAAATCCACTATCCACTACAGACTGATCATTAGTTTAACAGCTTGTTCACCACTACGGTTTCCATAAAGTCTGAACTGCTGCCCTGCCTCTAACATTAAACAATAAACACATTACCCTGCTCAATCTTCATCATGGTGACAACAAACCATCATGCTACAAAACTCTTAAGTACCTGCTTTTTCTTAACAGCGTTGCACAAGTTTTGACCAGGAAGGACCAAGCTCTTGATTGTTTAGCTTTGAGTCCAGGCTTAGACTTTAAAGGTCAAATTTAATCCAAAGCCACCTTAAATGAGTTTCTCATGTGTTTTTGCATTTTTTCTTTTTATTGATGAGTTGGACATCTTACTGTAGCAATTGCTGAATGAAAGGAAAGAACAGAATAGCACCAGAGAAATTATAATCCCCCAATTAAATACTTGCACTTAAATTCAAAGCATATTAAGAAAGAGTTTGGACTAACAACGTATTACCTAAAACAGAGAGGTACTTTTCTATTCAAACTGTTCAGCTATGACAGCATGAAGAGGCAAGCTGAGGTGTATACGGCCAGAGTAACATCAGCGTAATAAGTAAGCACATTTGCTTTAAAGCTTTTTTGTTATATTTTTCTTTTAATGATTTGAAAACAGTTAGATTCTGTCCTTGTGGAAAGGGCACAACTTTCTCATCTTTTCTCATTTGGTTTTATGTAAGCTGACATTTGCAGTGCCATTTCTCTCACTCTTAGCTATTTAAAGGTGTTTGCCCAAAGAATCCTTTTGGGAACTGGCTTTCTAGACTTGGAGCTGATGTTGCTTTCTGGGTGAAACCTTCTAACCTCTTCAAAGAAAAGACAGGTTTGACCCCAAAGCCCTTATTTATAACAACCAGTCACAAGGTGACCATCCTATATGACCTGTGGAATCTACTATGCACTATTTTTAGACACCACAGAATGTACTCCAGGGCAAACGACGCATTCCACGATTAACAAAGAATTCCTGCAGAAACATTATTCAATATTAGGCAGCATAAACCCAAAGAAAAGAAAATTACAGAAAAGCAGACAGAGTTTTAAATAGTGTCAAAGCTCCTCTCTGACATCTTTAAGTATTGACATTTTTGTTCTAAGCGCAAGCAAATCTAAATTAAAGGTTAAATTAAGTGCCTTACTTTTAAACTTATATATATATGTATATGTGTGTGCACATGCGCATATAAACTTAAATATCCTATATCATGCTTACTGTATTTTCATGAATATCTAAATACGCATCTCTAATCTGAGCTTTAATTTTCCACACAAAATGGTCATCATATGCAGCAACTGACTGATAACATGTTTTAGGCAAACAAATTACACCAAAAATCAGTGGTCCAACTAAAAACTGAGCGCAAGYGTACCAAAAAACAAAACAAACAAACAACCCTCCCCCCCAAACCCCACACCACATTAAAGATAAATAATGAGAAAAAAAGCTTTTTACTTGGTCACATATGGGTTGAAAAGTTTCTCTGTAAATAGTTCCTAAGAACACATGTTTAACAGACTGCAAGACCGAGGAATCTGAGAACAGGACAAGAAACCAGGAACAATTTTAGTATTTAAATGCTTCCTTCTCTTGACTTTACCAAATCATTTAATCATTCAAATTCAAATGCCTTAATAATTGGATAACTGTTAGACCAAAGTACTGGAAGAATTTAAGTCTAACAAACTTTTTCCTGAGATTGTTTAAATTCTAAATGATACATTAAGAAATACTTTGCTATTAATATTTAGTATTAAGAAATACTTTGATGATCAAGCACAATACTGTATGGCTCTTTCATACAGCAAAGGAAAACTCAGTCATTACATTAACTTTTTTGATGGTGAATTATTACAGGAGATCTTAAAAATTCATACAGTTGCTAACAGTGGTTCTGTACCTCATTATACAGCTGTGCAGTTGAGTTTCACTACAGTCATTAAATCGACAATGTCTTTTTATAGTTTTGTGAAATGGGACAAGTTTGTTTATTCTTTTAACGGAAATTTTAACTTTTTTCAGGCCTCAAGAAAAACTGAAATGCTAGGCAGGCAGGCAAATCCTTGTGTGATTAAGAATACCAATACTTTGTGTTCCATTACAGTTGGAAGTTTTAATATTTCCATTTTAAACATCTACTTTCAAGAGTTCAAACTCAGTCACAGAATGTATACCACTTACTGAAATTTGATATCAGCAACCCAAACCAATTTTTTTTTTTTTATAATATGGACACACACACAGAGCATTCAGATTTGTATGCAACACAGACCTAATTTTGTATGTGAAAAGTGTTATTTTTAAATAGAAGAAAAATGTTAAAAAGATATTAGCGCAGCTAACAGAGGCAGCGAACAGAGGCAGCAGTTTGCGCAGCAGTGTTTGGGCTCTGACTAGAACTTGAGGATCTTGTTGGAAGTTGTGGGCTTTCTGAGGACCCCTGAGGAGCTAGCAGGTGATTGCTGTGAACAGGAAAGGGGAAGCTAGGCAAGGACAACTGCAGGAGGCCTTGACTTCTCCTGGGAAAAGCTCTAGCTAGGAGTGGCTGCTGCTAATGAGCTCTCTTGGTTGCCCCTGGCCAGAGGGAGTTGGGGCCTTTGATCCTGGTGGCCCTTGATTAGGGTGGGTCAAGCACCCCCTTAGCCAGTGCTAGGGAGAGGCCTATATAAGAGCCAGGCCTAGAGCGCAGTGAACAGAGGCAGCAGTTTGTGCAGAAGGGTGCATGAAGGT
>NW_020449920.1:0-1286 GCF_003343035.1 Apteryx rowi
CCAACCATTTGTGTACCAACAGGGTGACAAATAATAATAACAACAGAAATAGTAGTAATAATACAAATAAAGTGAACAAACAAAGCTCAGTCCTGGTAGAGGACACAGGGGGAGTCATTTGTGGAGAGCAATGTTACCAGTGCTGAAAAATGTCCATGAAATCACTTTCCTCAGGGCATCTTTGAGCTCCTTGTTCCTCATGCTGTAGATGAGGGGGTTCACTGTTGGAGGCACTACCGCATACAGAACAGCCACCAGCAGATCCAGAACTGGGGAGGAGATGGAGGGAGGTTTCAGGTAGGCAAACATGCCAGTGCTGACAAACAGGGAGACCACGGCCAGGTGAGGGAGGCACGTGGAAAAGGCTTTGTGCCGGCCCTGCTCAGAGGGCATCCTCAGCACAACAGTGAAGATCTGCACGTAGGACAGCACAATGAAAATGAAACACAGAAAAACTAAACAAAGAGTAACCACAAGAAGCCCAACTTCCCTGAGATAGGAGTCTGAGCAGGAGAGCTTGAGGATCTGGGGGATTTCACAGAAGAACTGGTCCACTGTGTTGCCTTGGCAGAGTGGTATTGAAAATGTGTTCCCAGTGTGCAAGAGAGCATTGAGAAAAGCACTGGACCAGGCAGCTGCTGCCATTTTGACACAAGCTCTGTTGCTCATGAGGGTCCCATAGTGCAGAGGTTTGCAGATGGCAACATAGCGGTCATAGGCCATGACTGCGAGAACAGAACACTCTCCTCCTAACAAGAGGACAACCAGGAACATCTGGGCAGCACATCCTGAGTAGGAAATGGCCCTTGTGTCCTTCAGGGAATTGGCCATGGATTTGGGGACAGTGGTGGAGATGGTGCCAAGGTCGAGGAGGGAAAGGTTGAGGAGGAAGAAGTACATGGGGGTGTGGAGGCGGTGGTCGCAGGCTACAGCTGTGATGATGAGGCCATTGCCCAGGAGGGCAGTCAGGTAGATGCCCAGGAAGAGCGAGAAGTGCAAGAGCTGCAGCTCCTGGGTGTCTGCAAATGCCAGGAGAAGGAACTCGTTGAGGGAGCTGCTGTTGGACATTTGCTCCCGTGGGCACAGGGTGACTGTCTGATGAAGAAAAGACATTGAGAAGTTAGGACAGACTTCTCTGAGCAAACATTTCTCATAACCTCCCTCAAACACACACATTACCTCTCCCCATCTCGGCAGCACTGTCATTGACCTCCATGACTTGAGCTCTGGTTTGTGCTGGCTGAGTTTGCTGTGAGGAGCAGCAGCCATTGCCTGTGGGCTCCAGA
>NW_020449921.1:0-1280 GCF_003343035.1 Apteryx rowi
ACAGGCCCTGGGGGGGGGTGTCACAGGGCCCCAGGTCACAGCCTTGGGGGGGTCCCGGCAGCCCCCGGGGGGGTTCACGGCCCCCCCGGGCGGCTCCGGGCGCGGGGGGGGTCCCGGTACCGGCGCCCCCCCTTACCCAGGTGAGCAGCGGCCCGCACACGTCCGCCTGCCCGGCCGCCATGGCTCCGCCGCCGCGGTCCGCCCGCGCAGCGACCCCGCGCCTAGAGAGGCCCCGGGCGCGCACCTGCCCGGCCACGCCCCTCCTCCGCCGCCATCTTCGAGCCGGGCACCGCCCACACGCCCCTCTCCGGCTTCGCCACGCCCTCGGCGCCGCGCCGGCCTCCCCGCACAGGTGCGGCGGGCTGGGCGCGCGGAGGACTCGCGTCTATGGTTGGCCGGCGCCTCGGCGCGGGGCTCCTCCGCCCATCCCTCCCTCCCTCCAGGTGTATTATCCCTCTCTCCATTCCTCTTTCCTTTTCTCCACCCTTTCCTCCATCCCTTTCTCCTTCCTACTCTTCCTCCAGGTGTGCCATCCCTCTCTCCATCCCTTTCTCTCTCCTTCCCTCCCCTCATCTCTTCCTCCGTCCCTCCCCTCATCTCTTCCTCCGTCCCTCCCTCTCTCCTTCCCTCCCCTCATCTCTTCCTCCGTCCCTCCCTCTCTCCCTTCTGGGTCACCTTGCTGACACCCTTCCCTTCCGCTTCTCCTCCACCCTCCTCCCCCTGCGCACACCCTGCTTCCCTCTGCCCATCCCTTCCTCCGTCCATTTCTCCATCCCTCCTTCTGTCGCTCCTTCCCTCTGTCCATTTCTCCACCCCGCTCTCCAGGTGCCCCGACCCTCCCTTCGGCCATTTCTCCTCCCCTTTATCTTCCTCTCTG
This sequence comes from Apteryx rowi, assembly GCF_003343035.1. NCBI lineage: Eukaryota > Metazoa > Chordata > Aves > Apterygiformes > Apterygidae > Apteryx > Apteryx rowi. The sequence continues at coordinate 878 of NW_020449921.1, forward strand.
TCCATTTCTCCGTTTCTCTGTCCATTCTTCTTTTCCTCCATCCTTTCCTTGTCTCTATTTTCTCTTTCTCTTTTCCTTCTTTTCTTCATCCCCCCTTYCTTCAACCTTGCTTTTCTTCATTTCTTTCCCTCTTGCTTTTCTCCACCTTTCCTTTTTTTCATCCATCTTTCCTCTTTTTCTCCCTTTCTTCATCCATTGCTCCTTTTCTTGCTTTTGTCCTTTTCTTTATTCATCAATTCTTTCTCTCATCTCTCCTTTGCTCCAGTTTTCTTTCTCTCTGCTTTTCTTTCACTTTTCCCTTCCTCCATCCATCTCTCTTTCCTTCCCCCCTTCCCTCTCCCGGCGCGGCCGCCGGGGGCAGCCGAGCGCGGGGTCACCCCGGGGCCGGGCGGCCTCGACCCAG
>NW_020449922.1:0-1338 GCF_003343035.1 Apteryx rowi
CAGTCATTCCATCAGAGAAGGCTATCAGATTGGTTAAGCATGATTTCCCCTTGGTGAAGCCATGCTGACTACTCCTGATCACCTTCTTGTCCTCCACATGCTTGGAGATGGCCTCCAGGATGAGCTGCTCCATCACCTTTCCAGGGATGGCGGTGAGGCTGACTGGCCTGTAGTTTCCTGGGTCCTCCTTCTTGCCCTTTTTGAAGACTGGAGCGACACTGGCTTTCTTCCAGTCCTCAGGCACCTCTCCTGTTCTCCATGACCTTTCAAAGATGATGGAGAGTGGCCCAGCAATAACATCTGCCAGCTCCTTCAGCACTCGTGGGTGCATCCCATCAGGGTCCATGGATTTGTGGGTGTCAGGTTTGCCTAAATGATCTCTAACTCAATCATCCTCAACCAAGGGAAAGACTTCCTTTCTCCAGACTTTCTCTCCTGTCTCCAGGGTCTGGGGTTCCTGAGGGCTGGCCTGAGCAGTAAAGACTGAAGCAAAGAAGGCATTCAGTAACTCTGCCTTCTCTGYRTYCTTYRTCACCAGGGCACCCACCCCATTCAGCAAAGGGCCCACATTTTCCCTAGTCTTCCTTTTGCTACAGATGTATTTGAAGAAGCCCTTCTTGTTGTCCTTGACATCTCTTGCCAGATTTAATTCCAAACAGGCCGTAGCCTTCCTCCTCACATCCCTGCATACTCTGACAATGTTCCTATATTCCTCCCAAGTGGCCTGTCCCCTTTTCCACTTTCTGTATACTTCCTTCTTCTGGTTGAGTTTTGCCAGGAGCTCCTTGCTCATCCATGCAGGTCTCCTGCCTCCTTTGCTTGACTTCCTACTCATAGGGATGCACCACTCTTGAGCTTGGAGAAAGTGATCCTTGATTATTAACCAGCTCTCTTGAATGCCCCTTCCTTCTAGGGCCCTAACCCATGGGATTCCTCCGAGTAGGTCCCTGAAGAGGCCAAAGTTTGCTCTCCTGAAGTCCAGGGTTGCAATCCTACTTAGTGCCCTGCTTTCTCCTCACAGGATCCTGAACTCCACCATCTCATGGTCACTGCAGCCAAGGCTGTCCTCAACCTTCACCTCTCCAACCAGTCCTTCTTTGTTTGTTAGTACGAGGTCCAGCAGCACACCTCTCCTTGTTGGCTCCTCCACCACCTGTGTCAAGAAGTTGTCACCAATGCTCTGCAGGAACCTCCGGGACTGTTTGAGCCTAGCTGTGTTGTCTTTCCAGCAGATACCAGGGTGGTTGAAGTCCCCCATGAGAACCAGGGCCTGGGATCGTGAGGCTACTTCCAGCTGCCTGTAGAAGGCCTCATCGACTTCCTCTTCCTGATCAGGTG
>NW_020449923.1:0-1254 GCF_003343035.1 Apteryx rowi
TTCATCAAAATACATTTGCTGGCAATGCTCTGAATGGAGAAACTTTGTTCTGAGGAACTACTTTATTGAAATGGACATGTTTCAGATCTCTTCTTCTGCCTCTCTCTCCTTTCTTCTTCCTCTGCCTCTTCTCTCTTTACAGAGTTCTCCAGGGAACGGTTCTCTGAATCATAGCTCTTAGGGTGGAGGAGACCTCTGGACATCATCTAGTCCCAACCCCCCTGGTCAATGCAGAGGGAACTAGATGAGGTTGCCCAGGGGCTTCCCCCAGTTATGCATTGGCCACAAAGGCGCTGAGAGTGCGCTCCATCCACTGTGCAGGCCATTCATCAAGATGTTAAACAGTCCTGCCCCACATGATGATCACTGAGGGATGCCGCTAGTAACCGGCTGCCACTTGGAACTTGTACCACTGATCACAGCGTTTCAGCCTGATGCTCCAGCCAATCTTCCACCTGCCTTCTGGTCCATTGATCCAGGGCAGATCTCCACAATTTGGCTATAAGGAGGCTATGGGGGACTGTGCCAAAGGCCTTGCTAAAGTGAAGCTTCACAAAATGCCCTGCTTTCCCCTTGTGCACAAAGCCATTCATCTGATGGCAGAAGGCAATCAGGTTGCTCAAGCATGGTTTCCATTTCCCCTTGGTCAACGCATGCTGCCTCTTCCAGGCCTTGTCCTTCCTATGCTTGGAGATATTTTCCAGGAGGATTTGCTCCATCACCTTCCCAGGGACTGAGATGAAGCTGACCAGCCTGTCATTTCCCAGATCCTCCCTCTTGCCCTTTTGGAAAATGGGTGCAATGTCTGCCTTTTCCCAGTCWTCAGGAACCTCCCTGATTACCTTGACCTTTAAAAGACGATCAACTGCAGCATTGCAATGACTCCAGCAATCTCTCCCTGCACCCTGGGGTGCTTCCTGTCTGGTCCCATGGACTTGTGTGTCCTCACTGGGCAGAGTTCCTCCCTAACTGCTCCGTCCTCTGCCATGGGTGAGGCTTTGCTAACACGGATGCTGCCAGAAGACTCGGGGGCCAGGGAGGCCTGCCAGTAGACAATACCAGTAAAAGACAAGGTAAHAGAGGCAATGAGCTCCTCAGCCTTTCCCCTGTCTTTGTCACTACGTCCCCTGCCCCACTGAGCAGGGAGACCACCCTTTCCTTGGCTGCCTGCCTTCCTTGTCCTGCCCATGTACTTACAGAAGCCCTTCTGGTTGCCATCCCTGTCCCTTCCTAGTTCCACCTCCAGCTCCAGCT
>NW_020449924.1:0-1231 GCF_003343035.1 Apteryx rowi
CCTTGCAGACGGGGACATCGCAGGGCAGTTGCTCTCAGCCCCTTTGTCGGGCAGCATGAAATGGGCCCATGGCAGGAGAGATGCCCCTCTCCTYTGCCACASRTCTGGCTGCAGAGGAGGTGGCTCAAGCCCTTGGCTCCATGCCTTTTGAGATAGAGGCTCTGCTGGGCTTCCCTGCCCATCTCTACTGCCTGGAGCTGTCCCTGCTGGTGGCTCTTTCTCTGTCACAAGTCCCATCCTGCCCTGTGTGTGCTCAGTTCTGCCTTACAGAATCCTCCCAGGATAGGGCACTGGCCAGGGGCACTGCTGTGCTCAAAAGTCCCAAGGAGCAGGTCACATAAACACTGATAATGCCATAAAGGTGATGCTGATGCTGTTTGTAGGCTGGGTGAGGATGAAGGTGCTTGCTGAGGTTTTTCACAGACCTATTGATCTTTGAGAGTGAAGGTTTAGGAGTCCYAGTTCTTGGTCATTCCAGAAAACTCTTTCCTTTTGTCTCCCTGCAAAAATTAGGGAACTGGAAGCACTTAGCCTAAAAGGAAAGCTCCTTCCACTTCAAGGAGCCCTTGCCCTGAGCTCCCTCTTGAAAAGTCCCCTCAGGAATGTGCTCAGGGTGAGCTGGAGCTGTGAGCAACCRTGACCCAGRCCCACGCARCACCTTCTCAGCAGGAGAATGAACCTGCCCTGCTGGGGGTCTCTCCTCTCACCCAGAGCTTCTCCCCACAGTACTGTGGGGATCTCCCTGGGCAGGCTGAGTGCTGACCCTCAGAGGAGGCGGAGTCACTGCCTCGGGCACACAGCACCCTGCGGCTCAGGGACACTGCTCTGAATTACAGCCCTGTGCCGACCTGGGTGCATTCCCTGGCTTCACAACCCCAGAAGCCATCCCTGGGATAAGGTAGCAGCATGCCCTGTCCCTGTGATGGTTTAGTAGGAATCTTGCTCTGAAGCATCTTCTCCTGCTCTGCACAGGAGAAGTCAGGAGAGTGATCCTTAAGAATCCAATCATGGGATGGGCTGGGTTCAGGAGACACCCTCCAGGAACCTCAGTAGCATTGCCCTGCAGCCAGAGACTTACCGTGTTGTGAAGACTTCTTCCACGATGAGCTCTCCTCTSTCCTCCCACTCCACACTGCCTTTCACTTCTCTCTGTCTTGTCTCATCTCATGTCAGCAGCAGCAAGCAGTGCCCAGAGCCCTGCTGATGTTTGCAGAGGAGCTGCTCCTGCACA
>NW_020449925.1:0-1307 GCF_003343035.1 Apteryx rowi
TGGGACTGCACCTGTCACTGAGGGCACTGCCTATGCTTGGGGGCACCTCAGCTCCTGACTCATCCGCCCTTGTGGCACAGCCTCTCTCTGGTGGCTCCCTGGCAGGAGTGCAGAGCACTTCCAGCTGAGAAAATGGGAGTCTTTACTTTTGCCTGAGTTGAATTGCTCGTTGGACACCACAGACTGTGCAGACCATATCTGGGGGTGGATGGGGAGGAACGCCGTTGCCTAAACAGAGGGTGTGCAAAGAGGGTGTGTCACTTTCAGTATCAAAGGTACCCCATGCAGCCTCTAGCTGCCACTCCAGAAGAGTGATTTTTTTTCCTATGCCATATCTTGCAGGGCTGAGAAGATGCCTTGGACACGTCCCGTCCTTGTGAATGGCCCTAGACATTGGGCAAATGAAACTCCTCCTCATGCCAGATCAAAAAAACCTCTTGCAGACCTCTGATGTGATGGGTGTGAAACTTCAGCTTAACCTGACCCACTGACATGTTTTGAGAACAGGGAATTTTTTTCAAGAGTCACATTCTCTCTGTCTCTACTTAAATTATCCACTTCTCCAACTGACCTGTGGCTCCCTGGACAATTGGTGCCAAGTGGGTCACATCTGTAGGGCTTTGGGAACGTGTTTGCTGGACCATTGGCCCTCTCCACTCCACGCATCCTTCATGCCAGGTCTTCTCTGGCCTATTCCTTGCCAGTGAGCAAGCGGGCCTGCGATGATTAGCTGAGACGTGACAGCTGCCCTGAACGCAGGGATGCTCAGGGGAGATTAATCCCACCCATCATGTGGCTGCACCCTAAAAGTCTGCCATCAAGAAGGGAGCAGGGAGAACAAGATTTCCCCTCTTCCTTCTCTAGATTAGCTACATTAGCTTGGCAGGGACCACAAGAAGGACTTTATTGCTAGCAATCAAACTTAGCAACTAAGAAATCTGACTCCTGCTCCTCACTACCGGTGCCCGTGAATGAACAAAAGAGAACAGATAATTTTATCAGTTTGGCAACTCTGGTGGGGCACTGCGGACTTCCAGTCCGGTGAGTACTGGAACCGCATTTGACACAGCTGGCACAGGGTGAGTTCACTTGACAGTCTTTGTGGTGGCAACGCTCACTAGGGAGGTACTAATACTGTGTCAGCATGAGTCATGGGGGTTTTGGTAGCAAAGGTAAAATGTGCCACCAGGCCAGAAGCCCTCTCCAATCGTCTGGCATGCCTATGTTTATCAGTCATGGGCTCCAGGAGATCTAGTTCAATGGGCACAGCAAATGTCCCTGGTGTGGCAAGACCCGGAGAAGGCAGC
>NW_020449926.1:0-1223 GCF_003343035.1 Apteryx rowi
AACTACAGTTTAAATACCTGGCTATGGTAACAATACCAGCTCTTAAACAGTAGCACATCCTGCTCCAAATTTAGGAGAGCACTCACCATCCATGAGACTCTTGTTCTGCCTGTCTTCATCAAACACTTGTGGGGTCAGAAATAGTTTGATGACGCAGGAATATCCATTTTCTCTCCACAGTTCAGAAATGAATGGGGAAAGACTGGATTTCCTAAAGCAGCCAGAGCGAGGGGACACGGATGGACAGGAGGCAGAAGCAAGGAAAAATGAATGTATGCTTAGATACCTCTGTCTCTAACAGCAATGCACACCTCCACGAGAGGGTTAAGCTCTGACTTTACCATTTAGGTTCAATCAAGGGCCTGGGAGAAAGGAATAAGGACACTGGCGTGGAGGAATATTGGAAACAAACTGACAATATGGGCCCTAACCTGTAAATTCTTTGAAAACGCTCTCCATGCAGAGGTGTGTAAATGTTGGTCTCCTTGGTCTAGTGAGGTCAGTGCCCATTTGTGACATCCTTTTACTTTCCTCCTTAGAAACTGCAGGAAGAACGGAAGCTATCAAAAAGAATGATAACTCTGAAAAGACATCCCTAAGCTCAGATCCTGCACTTTTAACAGCCCCCTTTATCCCCAGCACTGGCCTACCAGGCACTGAGACACCCCTGAACTCACAACCACAAAGATCACCCATGGGCCTAGCACTGGCCTATCAGGCACTGAGACACAAGTGACCTCACAATCACAAACAGCACCCATGGGCCTAGCACTGGCCTATCTGGCACTGAGACACAAGTGACCTCACATCCACAAACAGCACCCATGGGCTTAGCACTGGCCTATCAGGCACTGAGCCACAAGTCACCTCACAACAACAAACAGCAGCCATGCAACTAGCACTGGCCTAGCAGGCACTGAGCCACAGGTGACCTCACAGCCACGAACAGCACCCTTGGGACTAGCACTGGCCTATCAGGCACTGAGCCACAAGTGACCTCACAACCACAATCACCAGCCATGGGCCTAGCAGTGGCCTATCAGGCACTGAGCCACCACTGACCTCACAACCACAAACACCAGCCATGGGCCTAGCACTGGCCTATCAGGTACTGAGCCACAAGTGACCTCACAATTGAAAACAGCACCCATGGGCCTAGAACTGGCCTATCAGGCACTGAGCCACCACTGACCTCACAACCACAAACAGCACCCACGCACCTA
>NW_020449927.1:0-1275 GCF_003343035.1 Apteryx rowi
GCGACTTAACAAAGTTCAATCATAAATGATTTCACGAGGTTTGATTGGCAAGGTTCACTCAGTTATTTACTGCATGAAGGACAGGGTCAGATACACATGCAACGGAGACCCTCCCGTTGAGTCACTAGGTTCAGAAAGGACCCCCTTGCTTTCCAAACTCCCTCACAGAGGAGCCTGGGTGTGGCTGGATCCAATCGTAGTCCCAGACTTGGTCAACGGTTCATGTCTAAAGGAGTGTGTGCACAATTAATCAGAGATATAACTCAGCAAAGTTTCGTGAAGTTCGCAAATTTCAGAATGCTACTAAGCACTTACCGAGGATTTGTCGCGGGTAAGGAATCTCTCAACCTCGAGGAGGAACCTTGAGAGGCGTCCCTGCTCAAGAGGAGGTTCTGCAGTGCAGCCCAATGCCATGCAGGAGAGCTCAATGGGCTCTGGGCTGCCCCCTATTAATGGGGGGGGAGATGATTGACTAATACTCATATCTGCATGCTAGATGGGTCTTAGTTGGCACATGCATTCAATTAGCCCCTGCATACATGCTGTTTATAGGGAGGTCAGGTTCTTTGTAGTTGTGAGGTCACTGGTGTCTCAATATCTGATAGAGCAGTGCTGGTCATGTAGTTGCTGTTTGTGGTTGTGAAGTCACTTGTGCCTCAGTGCCTGATAGGCCAGTGCTGGTCACTGTTAGGGAAACTGTTCAATCCAATGTCCCTAACAGGGTTTGACTCTAGGTTTCCGCTTTATCCAAGAGATACATAATAATTCTTTATAAGATCATTTTATCAATATTACGGCTCAAGCTGGGTGCCTCCCCGGGTGGCCCCTGAATGGAAAATTCCCTGGGTATTTATACTCCTACGGCTTAAGTTCTTTGTCCATTCTCCAATTTCTTGCACCAATGATTGATTGCTCGACAAGTAGTAGCTTCTTCGGTCCTGGTTGGTTTCCCCATTGTCTCCAGGCGGAGTCATGGTACTCACTAATCTTTGCTGAAGCTATTTTGTTACTTCCTGATCTCCTTGTTCCCTGCTTCCTCCAACTGGCTCAAACAATTGAGGGAAAAGTTCAGCGATGTGCAGCCTTAGGCTTCAGTAGATTTAGCTCCAAGTGCTAAGCAAATGCTGTTATATCCAACAATCAGGCCCTGAGGCACAAGTGACCTCACAAGCACAAAGAGCAGCCATGGGCCTAGCCCTGCCCTATTGGGGCCTCAGAGCATCCACCCATGCCACAAAGAGCAGCCACATGACCAGCACTGGCCTATCAGGCACT
>NW_020449928.1:0-1220 GCF_003343035.1 Apteryx rowi
TGCTCACGGCCCCACCAGCCCCTGCTGCAGCTCCTGCAGCAAAGCAGCCCCGTCACCAGCACCGCTGCCCCCGCCCCAGCAGGAGGGCACCATTACGATGGACTGCAATTGGCTGACAGAGCCATCAGTGAAATCGATCCCCAACCTCCTCCTCCTGCCAGCCAATGGAAGGGCTGCACTGGGGTGATGCCATCGCAACGTTGGGCCCTCCTGCCCTGGCGGCCTGCTCTGCCCCCTCCCCTGCAGTCAGGTGCCATGTTGTGGGTGGCAGTGCAGGCTGGGGCGTGGCAGGGCCTGGTGGCAAAACTGCAACGTGTGGCCAGGCAGTGCGGGGCCCCAGGGCACGGCCACTGCCCCACTGGGGCTGTGCTCTGCCACAGGGGTCGCGTGGGGCTGCTGGCTGCCCTGTGCCCGGGGGGCCATGGGGGGCTGTAGGGGGGCAGCGCTGGGCCCTGTGCTTGTGCCAGCCCTGGCACAGGCGAGGGGGCCCTAGGGATGGCCGGGGTGCTGGAGCCGACGGGCAGCATTCTGCTGCCCCCAGGGCAGGGCAGGGCGGTGTCCCTTCGCTCCTCCTGTCCCATCCCCCTCCTCATGCAGCCCCAGGGCTCGGCAGCCCTCACTGTGTGCTCAGCTGGGCTGGGCAGTGGCCAGGTGGGCGTCCCCCACCTGTTGGCAAGATGCTCTCCCCAACATGCTGTCTTTTGGGTGCGGAGGTTTGCAGGATGAGAGGGGCTGTGGCCATCTCAAGATGGCATCTCTGAGCTCAAAACATGCTTTGCTGAGTCGGAAGCATAAAAGGATCCACAGGGAAGGATCAGGTTTTCTCAAACACGCAGAGGACTTGGGGTTATTACAAGTCGAAGGTTTCATTATTATATATGGACATTTCCAGCAGGTTCTTGTGGATCCCATGGGAGCTGCAGGCCACCCCAGCCTCTGGGACACAGGACCCCTTTCTTCTCAGAGGCAGCCCCCAAAGGGGGACCCACTCCCAGGGAAAACTCGCCCTGGATTGCCCACCCCCTGTCCCGCACCCACGAGGGCATGGAGCTGTCCCCACAGAAGCCTTGGAGCTCATGGCACCCCCAGCACCAGGACCCAGGAGTCCTGGCTGCCACATTGTCCATTGGAGCCAGAGGGACCCTCAGGCAGGACTCTTGCGGCAGCCCCCAGCCCTGTGCAGCCTCCACCACAGCCCAGGATCCCCAGCAGTTTTTGCA
>NW_020449929.1:0-1335 GCF_003343035.1 Apteryx rowi
GTTTCTCACCAGTGCTCAGTAGAAAGGAAAGATTGCCTCCCTTGACCTGCTGGCAACGCTCTGCCTAACGCAGCCCAGGAGACTGTTGGTCGTCTTTGCAGCAAGGGCACATTGCTGGATCAAGGTCAACTTGTTGTCTACCGGGACCTTTTCTGCAGATCTGGTTCTGCAGAGCTGTTTTCCAGCCAGTCGACCCCCAGCGTGTGCATGGGATTATTCCTCCCCCAGTTGCAGGTCTTTGCATTGCCCTTTGTTGAACTTCCTGAGGCTCCTGTTGGCGCATTTCTCCAGCCTGTCGAGGTCCCTGTGAATGGCAGCACAACCACCTGGTCTATCAGCCACTCATGGCAGTTCTGTATCCTCAGCACACCTGGTGAGAGTGCATTCCGTCCCATCACTCAGGTCATTCATGAAGAGGTTAAACAGCACTGGCCCTAGGATCAACCCCTGGGGCACAGCACAAGTGACTGGCCTCCAGCTGGGCTTTGTGCTGCTGCTCACAACCCTCTGATCTCAGCAGTTCAGCCAGTTTGCAGTCCGCCTCACTGTCCCCTTACCTTATCCATACTTCATCGCTGTATAAATGAGGAAGTTATGGGAGAGAGCTGAAAGCCTTATTAAAGTTGCGATAAAGAGCATCCACTGTTCTCCCCTTGTCTCCTGAGCTAGTTGTTTCATCCTGGAAGGCTGTCAGGTTGGTCGAGCATGCTTTCCCCTTCGTAAATGCCTGCTGACTACTCCCAGTCCCCTTCTTGTCTTGCATATGCCTGGAAATGGTGTCCAGGATGATTTGCTCTGTCACCTTTCCAGGGATGGAGGTGAAGCTTTCCAACCTGTTGTTGCTGGGATCCTCCTTCTTGCCCTTCTTAAGATAGGCTTGACATTTGCTTGCTTTGTTACAGTCTTCAGGAACCTCCCCTGCCCACCATGATCTTTCAAAGATAATCAGGAGTGGCCTTGCAAGGACACTGGCCAGTCACCCTGAGCACTGGTGGGTGCATCCATGAGGTCCCATGGACTTGTGTGTGTCCAATTTGTGTAAATGTTCCCTAAGCTGATTGTCCTGTACCGAGGGCAGTCTTCCTTCCTGCAGCCTTTCCCACTGGTCTCAGTTGCCTGGTGTTCCTGAGCAAGTTTTGCCAGTAAAGACAGAGATGAAGAAAGCCTTCGGTGCCTTGGCCTTTTCCATGTCCTGTGTCATCAGGTCCCTTGCGCCATTCAGCAGTGGGCCCACATTTTCACATTTTCCCTAGTCTTCCTTTTGCTGCTGACATGCCTGTAGAAGTCTTTCTTGTTGCCCTTCATGTCCCTTACTGGATTCAACTCCATGTGGGC